>NC_022026.1:13890273-13906934 GCF_000317375.1 Microtus ochrogaster
TTACAAAGAAGGTTCTGAAGGCATTTTATAAGACTAGGCCTTGAAGCTGTATGCTTAAGTCAGCCAGATAAAAAGAAAGGTGGACTTTCTCAAGGGCGTGAGAGCTGGGACCAGGAGAGTTCCTGGATCCAAGAAACCTAAGGAAGAAACCCATAGGCAAGGGGTGTCAACCAAGAAGTGGAGGCCAAGTTGCCCCTAGGCCGTGCAGGCTTCTGAGGTCAAATCTTAAAAAACACAGTAGGGGCAGAAAGGCCAGGTAGGTAACAATCTTGAAAGGGTAGAAAAGTACCCTGGAAGGATCAAAGAATGGTGCTGTGCCCTTGCCTTATCGCCACACTACATTCCGTCCTCACAGCAAGTTCAAAGGAAATAGCTCACGGTATTGTTCAAAGACGTTCTAAAGTGGACAGCACACACACACACACACACACACACACACACACACACACACACACACACACACACTGTGCTTGCCAAGCTTCCTTATCGCCATTGATACGGTTTGTGCAGGCCCTTGCAACTTTGCAGAGGCAACTACAGGTTAGGCCTCGGGCTTTGGTGGGCAGCCAAAAAACCCAAACCAAAATGAAATGGGTGGTTTGGGGGAAATTTACTACTAGAAATACACACTTAACTCTGCTGGACTCAAAATATGCTTTCAAAGCTCCAAGGGAACTTTCCCTTGAGCTGGCTGTGGGTTGCCGCAGGTCTCAGTCAGGATCTGCTCTTAGCTGCACTTCCTGAGGCCTTCAGACTGGCAGGTGACAGAGAGCTGTTCTGCTGTGAGACTAAACCCTGAACTCAGCTGCCTGCTGCCCCATAGTCCCAAGTTACAAAAGAATTCTGGAGAGGGGGTTATCAGTCTGACAGGAATTTCATCCCTCCCAAGGGCCCAGCGGTGTAGCACACCGGGAAATCCAGTTTTGGGTTCTCCAAGCACACAGGTCAACCTGGTAGAGGGAATCTTCTAGTTTTGACCTATGTGACCTTGGGTGTGTGTTTCAAGACCTCTTCAAACACCTGCAGTAAAAAGAGAATGGGCCTACCGGGAAGTGTCCTTGGGATGATTAAACTAGACATTAACAGCACAATCACTGGAAATCAAACCACAAGTCGCAGCCTAATTAGTCCTGTTGTCATTCTTCCCTGTGCAGACAGGAAGGGCCTAGGAGAGCCTGTAAACTTTTCGTGACAGAGGTGACAGCAAATTCACCCAGGGAAAAGTATCAGCAGCAAGTGTAGCACAAATGATAAAATCCCAGAGACAGATATTGGGTTTCAACCTGAAGATCAGAAAAGAAAAGCAGCCAGCCACTGGCTCTTACTTCTACCTCAGACTGAAAATGGTGAGATCCTGTCTCCACTAATCCTGAAGAATCCACATTCCACTGAGTTCTTATGTCTTCCCCTTTATATTTCTCTCTCTGCCCAGCCATATCCACCATCTCTAGTGCTGGGATCAAAGGCGTGAGATCCTAAGTGCCGGGATCACCTTTGTGTGAGCTCTGTGTCTCTTTTAGACAGACTCAGTCTTGTGTGGCCCAGAGTGCCCTTGAACTCACAGAGATCCACCTGCCTGGGCTTAAAGTATGTGCCACTACTCCTTGGCCTGTATGTCTGACTACTATGGCTGCTTTGCCTTCTGATCTTCAGGCAAGCTTTATTTATTAAAACACAAATAATATACTACTATATTAACGGAGCCCAGGCTTGCAGGGCAATTGACAGAGGCATTTTCCAGGGGCCTTGTGGGGAGGCAAGCCCTTCAGTTTGTCTTCTTTTCTGGAATGAAATTTCCTAAGAGTCAGTGTTTAGGGACAGTTCCTCTCTGCCGTTTTTGTCTGTGAGTGTGGCATAGGATCAGGATTGGTATCTTCTTTAAATCCCATTCCACCTATAAGATAAATGTCACTGGATTTGCACTCATTTCACACTCAGTACCATGCACAGATAACCGAATGGAGAAGGCAAGAAATTTTATTCAGTGGCCAATAAATGGAAGAGATCTGGGCCTAAGCTTTTAAAGTACTGCTGGGTTGTGAAGGGGCTGTGACATGCAAACCATTTTTAGAGAAGAGGGGAGATTTCCAGGGATCAGGTATAAGCTATTTTCTTCCCTTGAACAAATCTGTCAGGATACTAGAATTTTAAAATCATTTTAATGAGAATAAAATAAGTCCAAGGTCACTTGGCATTTCAACATAATTCTGGCCCAGAATGAGCTGTTCTAGAACTGCCATGGAGGAGCTGTTAGGTTGATGTGAGCATGTGGTTATTGGAGTTCAGCTATAACTCTACAAGTTACAGCATCTTTAACTAAGCAAAGATGATAAAACAATGAATGATTGATTAGGAGCTTTGGGGGCTCA
Source organism: Microtus ochrogaster (assembly GCF_000317375.1). NCBI lineage: Eukaryota > Metazoa > Chordata > Mammalia > Rodentia > Cricetidae > Microtus > Microtus ochrogaster. The sequence goes on from NC_022026.1 coordinate 13,892,643, forward strand.
GAGGGTGATAAGCAAAACAATTATGAATAACCCCCATTTTCCAGATGGAGAAAATGAAGTTTAGAGAGGTTAAATGACACTCTCAACGTTACAGTCCACATTATTCACCTTCTAGTATCTTAAACAGTTTGTTCAAAACCAATTCATCTAGTCAACAAGTATCTATGGAAAATAGAAAACATTTTTAGGGAGATTCCATATGTTAGTAACAATGGAAAGCGGGAAAAGCACCTTGATTCCTGCCCTTTGGGGGTTTATACCCCAGGACATTAAACTGAGGAACAATTCATCTTCAACTTCATTTCCCATAAAAATAAATACTAGAAAGACAGCAAAACATGCAAGGGAACACCACATTGGGCTGCCATAAGTCATGAGCCACCTTTTTGGGGCGACTTCTGCCATGATCCTAGTTGCGGTGGGTTTGCACGTTCCAGAGTAGGGTGTGAGGATTAAAAGTGTTAAGTAGGAAGAGCAAGGATAAGGCAGAATCACAAAGATATAGGATGGTAACAGGAGGGCAACTCAATCTCTTGCATACTGAGTTCTGACTTCCGAGTTCACCCACATTTATTTTCCCACACATTTTCACACCCCAATACAAAGGGGGAGAGGAAGGGAAAGACTGCTTTAATAGAATACAAAGGACAACCAGAACAGGTAGCTTGCCCCAGTACTTTAGACATCAAGTCACTATTTCTTGAGAGAGCATTCTGTTGTTTAGGCAGTGAACCCACCCTAGACCTAGTATCCTGAAGGCAACTACTCCCCAGGTCAAACCTCCTATTTCAAATGAAGAAGTAAAAGTATGCTTGAATTCCCTGGCCTTCAGACAAGGTGGAATAGGCTCACATTTTTGGTCCTCCACAGTGATGGTGTTGCACGCCTTTAATCCCAGCACATGGCAGGCAAAAGCAGGCGGATCTCTTGAGTTTGAGGCCAGTCTGGTGTAGAGAGTGAACTCTAGGACATCAGGGACTATACAGAGAAACCCTGTGATGAAAGAAAAAAAGAACAAAAGAAAAAGAAAAAGAAGAAGAAAAGGGCTAAGGGTTTTTGAGAAGAGAGTTGAGTTGAAAGCAAGCTGATGACCCAGGCAAGACTGCACTCAGCTGGGGAGATGGCACAAAAGTGAAGGGGGGCATGGAAACAGGTGTGCTTCAGAGAGTCAGCAATGCAAGCAAGCACTCCAGCATAGGGTTTGAATTTTATTGTGTGTTGAGAATCTTGGAAGGGTATGGTGATATTTTCTTTGTGCTGTAATAAATAAAGTTTACCTGAAGGTCAGAGTGTGGAGCTAGCCACAAAGGTCATAAAGCCATAAAGGTCATTGAGCCATAAAGGTCAAGGCAGTGGGGGCACACATTTTTAATCACAGTACTTGGGAAGCAGAGGCAGACAGATCTCTGTGAGTTCAAAGCCACCCTGGCCTACATGAGACAGCTCCAGTCTGAAAAAGAAACAGAGCCGGGCACCTTTAATCCCAGGATTTGGAAGTCACATGCCCTTAATCCCAGCACTAGGGAGGTGGAGACAGGAAGAAATATGGCTGGGCAGAGAGAGAAATATAAGGCAGGAAAGGACAGGAGCTCAGTCCATTCAGTCTGAGGATTCATGGAGACAGGATCTTGCCCCCTTCAGTATAAGGATTCGCTAGAGATAAAAAGGTTTTCTAGTGGCTGGCTCCTTTACTTCTCTGATCCTTCAGCATTTACCCCAATATCTGACTCTGGGTTTTTATTATTAAGACCTATTAGAATTCACATTACAGGAGGGTGTGGGGGAAATGAATATTGTCTGCCTAGAAGATGGGAATGAACTAAAAGGAACAAGAATAACAGGAGGTTTGGAGAGTTGGTCAGTGTCTAAAGAACTTGCCGTCCAATCTTGAGGACTGGAATTTGAACCCTGTCTTAGGTTCTATAAATACCATAACCCAAAGTGGCCTGGGAAGGAGAGGATTTATTTCAGTTTACAGTTCTCCATAATTGACGAGGACTAGGAACTCAAGCAGGGAAGGAACTGAAGCAGAGCCATGAAGGGGAGCTGCTTATTGGCTTGCTCAGCCTGCTTTGTTATAGAACACAGAACCACTAGCCCAGAAATGATACCGCCCACAATGAGCTGGGCCCTCCCACACCAATCACTAATTAAGAAAATGCCTTACAGATCTGCCTACAACCCGATCTAAAGGAGGCATCATCTCAATTGCTGTTCCCTCTGCTGGAATAACTCCAGCTTATGTTAAGTCGACATGAAACTAGCTAGCCCAGATCCCTTATACCTCCTTGGAGGTAGAAACAGGTAGAATCCCCCAGAAGCTCACAGGCCAGCTGCCTGGCACATGCAACAGTGAACAAAATAAGGTTCTATTTCAAACAAAGTCGAAGGTAAGAGACCAAAACCCAAGTCCTCTAACACCCACATCACAGAGTTTCACATGTGTGCTTGCACTCATACATATACAAACATGCACACACATACAGCGCTGACACACACTCACAAACCCATGCAAAAATCACTAGTTTGCTTAATTATTGGAATTAAGAAAAAAAGATGATTGGCTTTTTTCTTATTTAAATGCAAGTGGTTTTGTTCAGTATTGTATTAGCTACCTGTAACGTAAGAAAGCATGAACAGGTATAGAAAAACAGCAAACCAAATTTTAACATTTTTATCATATTGTAGAAAATGGATAAACATTTTAAAAGACTGATAGATGACACTCAGTGCAGTCAGCAACAAAAGTAGAAAGCACCTGTACTAAATGGTTGCATCTGATTAATGAGGCTACAGTGATTTTCTTCTCTCCCTCCCTCCTCCCACTTTTCTGCCCTCCTTCCCACCTCCTCCTTCCCTTCCTCTTCTTCTTATGCACATCTTCCTACTTTTCTTTAAGGAACCCATTTACTTAACAATTAAAATCATAATGAAAAGAAAAGAAATCTCAGTTTAAGTGGTGTTTCAGACTTCAGCTTTGAATGTTCATAGCAGTGCAAAATAAGCTACTGATCACTTCAAAAAAAAGTAGTTAGTTTAATCATGCTGTTTGTTCATTGAGAATTAATTTAATAGACTTATCCTAGAAAATAATACATTATTCAGCTTAATCAATATTCATTTGTTCTTTGCATAATCATATCTGCATAAGCATTTGTTAACAATGTGCCTGAAGACTTACAAGGAAAAACCATTCTGTAAGTAAACTACATTTTTGGAAATAAAATAAAAACAATAAATCTATCAACATTAGACATATGATTAATTCTAATGTCCTGCATGTTTTCATTTCAAATGCAGCCAGGAGTCTTTTGTATATGTGTTTTCATTGGAAACAGCAATAGGTACACTGTATGTCAAATTAATATCATGTTAATTTTGGAGGAAATTAAATCAAGGTTCTATTGAACACTTGGCATATTTGTGCATGTAACATTAGCACTTGCTTCATGCCCTCAACTGAGCAGACTAGTTAGTGCTACGGATATTTGTAAATATTGGTTGTTGCGTACCTAAAAAATATATATTTTTCCATTTTAATGCAAATACTTAGCATTATACAGACATAAATACTTTTCTCGGGCTTTTTAAATATTGAGACTTAAAAAAAGTCACTTTTTTAATAATAAAAAGGTTTTTTATTTGTATTGTTAAGATTTTTCTTTAAGAATCATTTTTATGGAACTAACTGGGGACATCGCCCTGGGCACCTGGGAGCTCCTCTAGGTCCAAGTCTCTTGCCAACCCTAAGATGGCTCCCTTAATTAAGATATGTGCTTCCCTGCTCCCCTATCCACCCTTCCTTTATCCCAATCATCCCGTTTCCCCAAGTTCCCCCCATCCTCCCCTTCTCACTTTTTTCTCCCCATCTCCCCTTACCCCCATCCCACCCCACCCCCAAGATCCCAATTTTTTGCCCGGCAATCTTGTCTACTTCCCCTACCCAGGAGGATAGCTATATGTTTTTCTTTGGGTTCACCTTCTTATTTAGCTTCTTTAGGATCACAAATTATAGACTCAATGACCTTTATTTATGCTAGAAACCAATTATGAGTGAGTACATCCCATGTTCCTCTTTTTTGGGTCTGGGTTACCTCACTCAGGATAGTGTTTTCTATTTCCATCCATTTGCATGCAAAATTCGAGAAGTCATTGTTTTTTACCGCTGAGTAATACTCTAATGTGTATATATTCCACACTTTCTTCATCCATTCTTCCACTGAAGGACATCTAGGTTGTTTCCAGGTTCTGGCTATTACAAATAATGCTGCTATGGAACCTGAAATAGCCCTATCCTATAGCCATACTGATGAATATCTTGCATATCACCATAGAACCTTCATCTGGTGATGGATGGAGATAGAGACAGAGACCCACACTGGAGCACTGGACTGAGCTCCCAAGGTCCCTATGAGGAGCAGATGGAGGGAGAACATGAGCAAGGAAGTCAGGACCGTGAGGGGCGCACCCACCCACTGAGACAGTGGGGCTGATCTAATGGGAGCTCACCAAGGCCAGCTGGACTATGACTGAAAAAGCATGGGATAAAACCGGACTCTCTGAACATGGCAGACAATGAGGGCTAATGAGAAGCCAAGGACAATGGCACTGGGTTTTGTTCCTACTTCATGTTCTGGCTTTGTGGGAGCCTAGCCAGTTTGGATGTTCACCTTCCTAGACCTGGATGGAGGGGGGAGGACCTTGGACTTTCCACAGGGCAGGGAACCCTGACTGCTCTTTGGACTGGAGAGGGAGGGGGAGAGGAGTGGTGGGAGGGGGAGAAGAGGAGGAGGAGGGGGAGGGAAATGGGAGGCTGGGAGAAGGAGGGAATTTTGTTTTTCAATAAAAATAAAAAAAATTAAAAATCATTTTTAAGGCCAAACATGGAGGCACATGCCTTTAATCTCAACACTCAGGAGGTAGATGTAGGCTGATCTTTGTGTGAGTTTGAGGCTGGCCTGATGATGTATATAGTCAGTTCCAGGACAGCTAGATATACAAAGTGAGGCTTGTCTCAAAGAACAAAACAAACAAAAGAATTACTCTTTATTGTGATTTCTGTTTGTCATTATGTGGTCAATGTAATTTTCAGTTTGTACTTTGATGAATCATATTGGTAATGATAAGTATATATTTATTATTTATTGTATGGAAGCATAATCTCTCTAGCCAGCCATTCTCAGCTGCGCTGAAAGCTGACAGGAAGGCATTTAGAGTGGAGCATCAGGGAAGCTAACACAAACAGTGAGCAGGGAGAAACTGCAGCTCTTTAACTTCCAGGTGGAGAATTAACCTGGAAGGACGTCCCATGGGACCTCACAGGCTGTCATTTAAACACTGGTTTTTTATTATTATAGACATATCTAAAACTTTAAAAATCCTTTATTATTCCAAAATAACTACATGAATGTGCTTAGTTAGTATTAATGTTATAACCCCAAAATGGGAAAAGAATAAAAAGAAACAATAAAGAAAACACCAAGCTCAGACATGGGTCTACTACCTAGAATATGTATTAAAAACTGCAAAAATTATCTCTCTCAATTTTCTAATCAATAAGCAGGGTAATGAACTGCACAGACGGCTCACAAAAGAAAAAATACAAATGACTAATAAACACTTTAAAGATGTGCAACATCCTGAACCATCAGGGAAATGCAAATGAAAAGTAGTTTGAGATTCCATCTCACCCCAGCCAGAATAGCTGTCACCAAGAAAAGAAATGACAACAAATGCTGGCATGGATGTGGGGGTGCAAACTGATGCAGCTGCCGTGGGAAGCAGCATGGAGAGTTGTCAAAAACTCAAAGAACTACGCTGCAACCCAGACAGGGCGCTCCTGGGTGTGTACCCAGAGCGTTTAAAACTGGACCACAGAAATACCTGCACATTCATGTTCATTGCCACTCTATGTACAATAACAAAAAAAAAAAAGTGGAACCAGCTTAGATGGCCATCAGCAACCAATGGAAAAGGAAATTGTGATATGTGTGCCCAATGGGATTTTATTTGGCTATAAAGAAAAATGAAATTATGCAAGTTGCAAGAAAATGAATGGAACTAGAAATTAAACGAAGTGAACTAATCCAGATTCTGGAAGACAAATAACCATAATAACCACGGTTTTTCTCATATGCAGATGGCTAGATTATATACATAGGGTTTACAAGTTATAGAACCAAAAAAATGGGAACCACGAAAAAGGTGGGTAAAGTCTTAGAGAGGGAACAGAAAAGGGGGAGAGCAGAGCAGAGTACTTCTGAAAGTACAATATGTGCTACTGGAAGAGAAAGAGACTAAGTTAGGAAGAGGGAAGGAGGATTGGGGAGAGCTGTTTGATCTCATTCCTATGTAGAATCAAGAGAAGTGATGTTGTAGAAATTGGAAGTGTAATGGTGGTTATCTGAGACTTGGAAGGGGTGGGTAAAATACATTTGTCAAAACAGCCAGAGAAGAGGTTTTTGAACATCCACCCTACAAAAAACCTGATCAATGTTGGAAGCAATGCTATGCTACTTCCTTTGACTGCTGAACAGTACATATGGAAATATCATTCTGAAGCACATAAATATATGTGGTTATTATGCATCTTAAAAGAAATTTAAACTAGTGTTTTAAAAACTAAGGAAACTTTGTCAGAATGGTCACTGATGTTTCTTTCCCAAGTACAAGTGGATGCCACATATAAGTACAATTTGTCAGGTGGAATAGACCCATAGAAATTGCAACTTACGGAATGAATTAGCCTTCAGTCAGCATCTCATGTGTCAGCAAAGCAGAAAGACAGCCTCTTCTTAAGTCGGAACTGAGAAGTGCATTGAACAAACATTGCCAGCACTGGTTACCTTAAACAGGATGCTTAAATAAATAAACAATCGAGACATCTCCTATACGATAAGCCCTCTTACAGAGGAACAGCTAATTGCTTTGAGTTTTCAAAGGAAATATTTCTGTAGAGAAAGGTGAACAGGAGAATACATTTAGAGACTGAGGAACTACATAGGGCACACCTCTTTCTTCAGATGTAATCAGATGTTTTTCTAATCCTTCAACATAAAAGAAGGATTTGTCTTAGAATGTGACTTCAGAAACCTTTGTCACATTTTCAAAAAAAAAACCAAAAACAAACAAACAAAAAACAGCCAGTTTTATCACATTTTGAAATGTTATTTATTTCACTTCTTAGTAGCCATAGAGTCATGAAAGCAGCTCTAAGTTTAGAACAGAGGTTGATGCGTGAAATATGCTTTAGTTTACAAATGTTGACATCGGAGCCAATGTTTCTGGAAGACATCCATCCTCGAAAGGCAAGCACATCTGTGCCTGAGGTGGCTGGGTCCCAACAGTTTGGGCCACTCTCCAAAGGCCGTTAGGGGCCATGTCTGTTCAGTACAGTCAATGCCAGATCAATCATTTTTTTTTGTTGTTACTTGGCAGAGTGACAATGATTTTTGCAAAGCCCAAAGATTGCATTCAAATTTAAATGAAGATACAAACTTTCCTTAAAGCATCTAAGAAGAATATTCTCTATTCTGCATCAAACTCAAGAGCTTCTCAGTATGGGATTTCACAATGACTCTAACATTACAGATGGTTCCATGGATCTGCATTTTCCCCCTCCGCCATGAAAGGACTTCATTTGAATAGCCTTCCATATCAGATAGTTAAGAGCCACCAGCTGGGACAATAGTTTACAGCCTGATTCTCAAGTCCTAGCCTGCTGATGCTTTTTTTCCTAGATATGCAGGTATGCAAGCCTATTTTATAAATGCCTACTAATCAAGACACATCTGTCAGTATGAGAATCTCTCCCCCACACACACTCTTTCCTTTTCTCCCACTGTCCATTTCCCCAGCCTTCCTCCTTCAACAGGGAAGCGGCCTAGGGGGTGGAGGCGGTTGATGTTAGGTGAGCCCCTATGCAAGGCACTCTCTCCCAGTTGTGGGGAAATTGGATTGGGTGGGGGATGTGGAAGGGATCATCGCAGAGAAAAACATTTTCACAAGACCCAGAGTTAGTTACTCAGGTGGCAGAAAAACGCACCTAACACCCCATCTGTAGTCTCCTGAGAGCCCCAGCTGAACAAACGAAGAAATCAAACCTAACTGTCACTTACAGGATGGGAGAGAAACACCACAAACAATAACAAAGCACACAGTCACAAATCCAGGGAGAATCTAGTTTGGGAAAGGACTTCTTTGCCTCACTTGGAGCAGTCAGAAGTTTTCACTTTTTAAAAAACCCTTTTTTAATTTGGCATGCATGCAATGTAACTTAATCTTATTCTCTCCTCTCTCTTACCTTTCAAGCGTTAGACATGTGTGTCTCATTCAGAATAAGTACACACATAGGGTAGGTAGTAAGTGACCTGGCATGGAGGAGAGGGCAAATCTTCCAAGGATGGGGAAATAGAATATAGTGGAATATTGTGTTATAAAAGAAGAAAGGTGAAACTAGAATAGGAGGATTAAGTGGGGGAGGGTACGGTAGAGGAAGGAATTTGGGGAGGGAGAACTACCACTGAAGGCCTTCTGCAAAAGCTATACAGAAATGCTACTGCAGAAGCTTCCTAACATAAATACAAAGAGAGAGAGAAAAGAAGGCTAAATGAAGTTACCGCATAATAGAGTAGACAATAGCCCAACTGAACATCGTATGCTATCAAATTAAATCTCCGTGCCATGAATAAGTTACATCTTTTTGAGTAATTGGCCAAAGGGGTCCCATAAATGTCCCCTAGCTAAACATTACCAACTACTAATTCTCACTCTTGAACCTGTTTCTTGTCAACCTGAGAAACTGCCATGCTTTGGTTCCAAGCACACATGTGCAACGCAGATTTCAGACAAATGACATTGTAATTTAGCACTTACTACACTCAGGCAATCTTCTACAAAGACGGCTTCCCCCTGTACCTGATCTCGGTGAAAGCCTTCAGTCAGGAAACTTGGTATTTCCTGTTCTCCACTCCTACCAAGCTGGAAATATGTAGTAAGAGCTGCGGGCCTCTTCCCACAGCCCGGCTCCTGGCCGCCTGGCTAGCTTATACCCCGAAATAACAACACACAAACTGTATTCATTTAAACACTGCCTGGCCCATTTCTATTAATGTGTGTAGCACTGAGGTGCGCTTACCAGGAAGATTCTAGCCTATGTCCATCTGGGTCAGAGCTTCATCGCATCTGCCTGGGAGAGGGGAGCTTGGTGTCTGTCTGAGGCATCTTACCTCACTTCCTCTTCCTCCCAGCATTCTGTTCTGTTTACTCCTCCCACCTATGTTCTAACCTATCAGGGCCAAGCAGTTTCTTTATTAATTAACCAATGACCTTCCTCCATCAGAAATAGCAATCTTGGATTTATTCAATTTTTGTACCTGTATGTCTATAATAGAGCTGCATTTCTTAAGTGATCTGTGTTCAGCTGGTGAAATGGTTTTTTGAAATGTACGGTAATAAGAAGTTTTATATAGCATTAAATAATGCTCTTGTTAGTTTTACAGTCTATTCATCCTACGGGATCAACCTTTAAACTGCTATCAATCTATAAACAAATATACCTGGATTCAAATTAAGGTACTCATCATATAACTCATTTCAATGGGAAACTTTCCAAAAAATACAAAACATGAAAAATGTTTGGTCCCCTCACTAATTGACTCATCATTGCAGTTGAATGCCAGTTAGGATTTTGGGAGACCTCCTTGTCTATCCAGTCTACTTTGAGGTACATTATACTAAATACTAGAGTCATGTCATTTCATCCTCTGTAGCTCAGAAACTTCTTAAAAAGATATAGATAGGGCTTGGAGCAATGGCTCAGTGAGGAAAGTATTTGTTGTGCAAGCATAAAGACCTGAGTTCGAATCCTCAGTACCCATATTAAAAGCTGGACATGAATTCCTATAATTCTAGGACTGGGGAATAGAGATGTGAGGATTCCTAGGACTTGCCTGGTGAGCTACTCTACCTAACTCCATCAGCTCCAAGCTCCAGGAGGTCCTGGTTCAAAAACTAAGGTGAAGAGCATTAGTGGAAGATGCTGGATGGCAACCTTGGTAAGAGGCAGACATTTTTACATGACCAGAATGTCATCGCTCTAGCCAGTCGAACTAACCTTTTTCGTTATGTAATATTCAGGATACATTTACATTTTCTCAGATTTTTTTTTTACCCGGCTTGCCGGGTAAAGGTATTTCCCATATAAGCCTGGCAGCCTGAATTTGATCCTGGAAGCCATGCAGCCATGGAGAAAGAGAACTGACTCCACAAAAGTTGTCCTGTAGACTCCAGACAGGTATGACATCCACCCCACACCTTCTCTCACATACGCCAATACTAATAGAAAGAAAAGAAATGGAAAAGATAAACATTTCCTATACTCGAGTTAATCATTCCTCTATAGGAGCAAGCAGAAACGTTAGATTAGAGCTGCTCGGAAAGATTTTTATACAGAACAACCCTCTGATGCTACATCCTCGGGCCACACACAGAGTGCTACTCGGTCAGTGTTGGTTGAATCTGGCCTTTCTCTTGTTGGAGGAAAGAAATCAAAAGTGACATGAGGAAAGGTGGTGGTTTCTCCAATGCAGCTCCCAGCCTTGAAGCTGTTGATTTCTGCAGCCTCCTGCCCAAGTGTGCCCATGCTTCTACTGGTATTGAAGGCATGTTGAAGAGGTCCCTGCTTGTCTGTCTCGGGTGTCAGCACCCTGTGCATCTGCACTTAGGGCAGGAACGGAATCCTTGGACTGACTAAGGAATCGGCTAGCCTCTCCGTTTTCTCCTTCCTCATTTGATGCAGCTATAAAAGATTAAGTGCTTGCATTTTCTCTCCCTTCCAAAGGTGCAAAAGCTCAAACACAAGCCAGTTAACTGTTCTCTCCTATGCTTAATTGATGTTTTGCACTCACAGCCTTGGAAAGTAATCTTTTCCATGCCCAGTGTTAGTTGTAATGAGATATATTATGCTGACAGCTTGAGCTCTTGCAAAGGTATGGGACTCAGCATGTAAATAATTGTGTCTGCAATTTAAAATTCGATATAAATGGCACACTGTTCAGAGTAAAGGCTATGCTTGCCTGCACTTGGCCAGCTGTGTCCAAAGGTGCAGCACAGCTACTGTTTGGCCCGGCAGTCTTTACTCCGACATGGAGAAACTGGGCCCACTCTGTTGGTGCCTGGCACATCGCGCACCCAATGAGGGGGCAAATGGGGTTTAGACAACAAATGTTTGCAGAGGGAATGAATGATTCTACAAAGGAATCAGTCTTCACACAATGAAACTTTATTTCTGAACATCAAAAGAGGGGAATGAAATCAGACAGTCCCAGAGGAGCCTACAGGAGGCTCTGGCAGAGCTCTAGCCCGTGTGTGGTGACCAGAGGCTATTGGCTGACTCACACTGGCTAGCCACGGGGTGCAAATGAAATCCTTCATTTTCAAATGAGTATTTAATGTGTTTTTTTTTCTCAAAAGATCTGGTCATCTCCCTAACACTGACTAATTAGTATTTTTAATTCTAGATAAGAAAGGGGGGAAGAGTCATAGGGAAAAGAAATTCTTTCAAGCCACAACAATGTTTTAGTGAGAAATATGGGGGGAAATCAAATATGAAAACAATTTAACGTAACCCAAACGGTTACTAGCCTTATGGTCCAGATTTCAGTAAGAGGTCTGTGTGGGAGCTCTAATCCCATGCTCACACTGTGAGCTGGTACTTCATTTATGGAATTCTATCCATAGAAATAATCCGGAAGAGAAAAATGGAATTTTCCAAGACTATGTATAACAAGGTCGTTTACAATAGGGGAAACTTGGAAATGAGACAAATGCCCAACAGTAAGGAGAATGGCAGCCTAGAATATCATATCCATTCTGCATCTCATAGAGGAGGTGGTCTGTCTGTAGAAATGTCTGTAGGAAATAACCTTAATTGAGAAAAGCAATACACCTAGAATCATGGGCTCAGTGATTGCAACTCTGCGAAAATGTACTGCTGCCTAGAAAAGGGTCAGAACTATTTCAGTGGTGACATAAACAGGGCTGTGGGTTACTGGCTTCCTTTTTGGCATTGTAGCTAATGGTTTAAGTGTTTGATGAATACAAAAGAGAGAAAAAGGGAGGGAAGGAGGGAAGGAGAGAGGGAAGGAGGGAGGGAGGGAGGGAGAAAGGGAGAGAGGGAGAGAGGGAGAGAGGGAAAATGCTCTCTGTGAGCTAGGGTTGCCCCTTATCATTCTCAGAAGGTTATGGATTAAGCACACCAGAAAGAAGTACACGAGGAAAATCAGAAAGCTGCAGGACCATCTAAATGGCAGTCTCTATGCCTGATACAAAGTCACAATTCACTGGGAAAGAGATACTTCTGAATACCTTGTAGGACTGGATAGCTGACTAGAAGCCACACTAACTAGGATGTATTCAGATGTCTCCAGAGAAAGGCAACTTCTGGTGACCACCAGTAATACTTTATTCCTCAGCAAAACACTTCATAGAACGATGCCACTGGGAAGGGATAGTCAATGCCCATGGAGTTTGTTGTCAACGAGCAGAAATCAGCATGTCCAAACCTTTTGATTGATTTCTGTACATGTATCACCCCCACTGCATTCTGGGCTTTAAATTGACCATTAATTAAAGTTAGAAAACATTCGTTTGAGATTAGATTTGAAGCATGGCCCCTGTAACTAAAATGGGGAAGATATCTGAAAATAGAGATAGTCCCCAAGGAGTTAGTCCTAAGGCTCACTGTAGAATATCTTCAAAGGGTTTTTCTTCTTCTTTTTTGTTATATTAAAATTTGCCTTCCAGGCTGTGGTGGCTCATACCTTTACACTTGGGAGGCAAAGGCAGGCAGATCTCTGTGAGTTCGAGGTTACCCTAGTCTACAGAGTAAGTTCCAGGGTAGCCAAGGTTACACAGAGAAACCCTGTCTCCAAAATAAAAGAAAGAAAGAAAGAAAGAAAGAAAGAAAGAAAGAAAGAAAAGAAAAGAAAAGAAAAGAAAAACAAAAACAAAAGGATTTGCCTTTCTCATTGCTTCCTACAAATGTAATTATAGTTATGGGCTGAAAATGAAATATGTTTTGAATAAAACAGCATCACATAATCTCATTAGAATATTACTGAACTGAATTGAGGGAGAAATCCCCATAAACTTATTTTAGGTATCAACACATCCAATGTCAACATGGAAGTGGGGATGAAGGAAGAGGTGCTGACAGACTGTTGAAATGTGCTAGACCTCCAAGTTTTATGTTTATGCCACCATTTTGTTGCTGCAAAGAGACATCAAAATGGTGGCTGCATTATTGCATTTCTGTGAACAGGATATATGGAAAATAGGCGCCCTCTGTGAGGTACTTAATATGCTGCCTCAGCCTTGAAAACAGGGCCTTTCATGGCATGCAGGCTGACTCTCTGGCGCTTGTGCTGAGATTGAAATTGCAAAATCAAGACACCATATTTTCTCAACAGAAAAAGATTTACCAGTTTAATTAAAGACTATATCCTTTTTCTTTGTGTCTCCCTCTCTCTGCTCCCCGTGGTTTCCTGGAGAACAGAAAAAAAATGAGTACCATAAGAAATGGAGAGTTATAAGAAGACTAAACATTTGAATGCATTGGCAAACATTAGCTGTATTTAAGAAGCTAGTGGATCCTGTTTTCTTCTTCAGCTAATATTGCAGGCTCCTGTGGTGTGGTTTTCTCTTCATTCTTGAACAATCAAGGATTCTACGTATTTTGTAGTTCTTGTAAGTGGAGGAATAAGGAAAGAGACACTCATCATACTTTTGTGTTTAAACAACACAGTCGCTTTCACCCCTGTCTCTTCCTTCTCTCACACTCTCAGATCCAAAAGAAGTTGTTGGGGTTTTTTTTGTTGTTGTTGTTTATTTATTTGTTTTATTTTTATTTTTTAATTAATTTATTTTTATTTTATGTGCATTGCTGTTTTGCCTGCATGTATATCTGTGTAAGGATGTCAGATTCCCCTGGAGCTGGAGTTTCAGACAGTTGTGAGTTGCCATGTGAGTGCTGGCAATTGAATCCAGGACCTCTGGAAGAGTAGCTAGTGCTCTTAATTGCTGGGCAGTGTCTCAGGTCCCTGTTTGTTTTAAATTGTTGCCCTCTCATATGCACAGATGGTATGTGTTCCAACTGTGATGGATATATTCCCTTCAGTTTGCAGTGGGGATGATTATCCCTGTTCTAGTCCCACTGTTAGAATTCTTACCAGAGAGAGTATGTGAAAGTATGCTGAGGAAAAAAAGGAAAACCATGGGGCCGGAGAGATGGCT
>NC_022026.1:13907094-13914723 GCF_000317375.1 Microtus ochrogaster
TGGATGGATGGATGGATGGATGGATGGATAGATAGATAGATAGATAGATAGATAGATAGATAGATAGATAGATAGATAGATAGATAATTTTTAAAAAATGAAATCAGGAATCTGAAGGCAAATGGCTAGAACCATAAAAGACCATATTGAGTGAGGTAATCTAGAGCCAGAAAGAAAAACATCCCATGTCCTCCCTCATCAGAGGCTCCTAGCTCCAAAGCTTCAGATATGAGTACACATCCTGGATTAAGCACAAAAGCAAGAAAAGTAAAAAGGGCCCATTGCTTAGGTGGAGGGCGGCGAAGGTGGGGGGCAATAGAGAGGAGAACAGCAGGGTACAAGTAATCTGATTGGTGAAATGGGATAAATGGGGGCACTCTACTTAGGGAGGGGAGAGAAAGATAACTACAGAAGGTTGGGCGAAGGTAAAATACCAGGATATCTGAGCAAGTCAAAGAATCACACTATTAGCTATCTACCTAAAAATACCTATATTAAAAGTAAGTTAATGTATAAATACTCATATACAGTTTAAAAGTAATCTTCCCATCTGATGACAATGCCACCTCCAAGAGCCAAAGTCCATCATCTAACAAACAAATAAAAAACAAAACCCCAACCCCAACCCTAAGAAAGGGCTCTTCTGAGTTGTTGATAAGGGTTGTCAAGGAGACTCTGAAAACACTATAGGCCAGCGGTTCTCAACATGTGGGTTGTGACTCCATTGGAGTCAACCAACCCTTTCACAGATTTTGCCTAAGACCATCTGAAAACATGGATATTTGCTTTAGGATTCAAAACAGTAGCAAAATTAAGAGTTATGAAGTAGCAACAAAAAATATCTTATGGTTGGGGGTCACCACAAAGTGAGGAATCATATAAAAGAGTCCCAGCATTAAGAAGATTGAGAATCTGTGCTATGGGCTATTGCTATTACCATTGCCTCCCAAAGGCAGAAGGTAAATTTTTATTTGCCAAAGACACCGTGTACTTTAAACACAGGGCACAGAGGCCTCTGAAATGGAACTTACCTGAATGTCCCATCCCTGAGGACCAGCTTTCATTGTACCAGAAGGCAGCACACAAGCTTCCAAAGGAGGGGAGCAATTAAGAATCCTACCTCCACCAGGCAGTGATGGCGCACACCTTTAATCCCAGCACTTGGGAGGCAGAGGCAGGCGGATCTCTGTGAGTTTGAGGCCAGCCTGATCTACAAAGTGAGTTCTAGGACAACGCAAAGAAATCCTGTCTTGACAAGATCTCCTGAGTCAATTGGGAGTGTGGGGGTCACAGGAGAGGATAGAAGGGGAGAGGGGAGGAAGTGAGGGGAGTGGAGAAAAATGTATAATGTAATAAAAACAAATTTCAAAAAAAGAAGCCATATCTTGAAAAACAAAACAAAATAATCCTATTGAGCTATGATGACTGTGAGCCACAACAATGGCCAGCCTGGCACAATAGCAAGGATATAATAACTGCACACATACCTTGGCAAGTTACCAATAGCTCTCTAATTGTTCTTAAGACCTTATGACTTCATGACAAGTGCTCTTAACTGCTGAACACCCATCTCTCCAGTGCTGCCACTGCTTATTTTGAGAGCATTGCGTGTGGATTAATCTATTTAATTCTCACAGCACTGTAAAAGAAGTACTGTTATTATCCCCATTTTTCAGATGAGTAAGCAACCACATAGAGATTAAATGACTTGTCCAACTATACAGCTAGTGAGTACAGGAACCAGGCTGCAAATATAGATAATCTGAGTTGATAGCAGATACACATACATGGGCTATGGGCTAATATGTATGTACTGTACCTGATTTCAATGACTTTTAACCTTAGAAACCTCAAATATATTTTGTCAAGTACATGTACCTATTTGACAATTTATTGAATAGTATTTGTAATTCATAAGATGCACCCAACGTACAGTGCCTTGTTTTTTAAGCTACTTACATGTTGAGAGAAATAAAATATTTTGCTTTGTGCATATATCCTACTTAGATTTTTGCCAACTTGATGCAAGCTAGAGAGCCCTTTGGGAAGAGGGAACAGACACTGAGAAAATGCCCCCACCAGATTAGCCTGTGGAAAGGACTGCTATAGATGAGCGGAGCCCTCTGGAGTTCCTGCCACCTCAGTGTGGGTTTTCTAGGTAGTCTAAGAAAGCAGTCTGAGCTAGTCGGCAGTGTTCCCCTATAGCCCCTGCTCCAGTTCCAGCCTCCAGCTTTGCGCCTTGAGTTCCTACCCTGACTTCCCTAGATGATGGAGTGTGACCTAAAGAGTGGTAAGCTGAACTCGACCCCTTCTTCCCCAAATTGCTTCTGGTTATGATACTACATCGCAATAATAGAAACCCTAACTAAGATACATACTGAGTTCATCAAACTATAATCTCAGAGAAACTATTTAATATTTAAGAAGAGTTCAGTCCTTCCCTATAGTAGACTATTCCAAGAATCAAATTCAAAATTAGCCAGATCTAAATATTATCCAAGACTAGCATATTTGAGTTCTGTTCAGCACTTCCGGCTAAGTCTTTAGGAAAACATATACCTAACAGCCACTGCTAGTGAAATCATGAGACAATAAACACATTTGTTTACTGTCAATGATGGGTTGAAATTGATATAACCTAGCTGGGTATGGTAACACACACTTGTAATTATAGTACTTGGGATGTTGAGACAATAGGATTATAAGTTCAAAGCCAACATGGTTTACAGAATGAATTCTAGGATAGCATGGGCTAAAGAGTGAGACACATACTCCCTTTCATCTCAAGAGATAAATAAATAAATAAATACATAAATAAATAAATAAGTGGGATAATCTTTCTGGAGGGCATATGGAAAATAATTATCACAATTCTTAAATGTAAGTGTGCATGCTGATCTAGTTATTCTGCTGTAAGTATTTATGTGAAGGAAATCATTTGAAATTTCTGAACAGATGTCTTCACAAGGATGTTTATAGCAGTTTTGCTTGCAGTAGTGAAAAATGGAAATAACCTACACAGGCAGTGATAGAAAACTGTTTACAGAATTGATGAACCATTTATGTAGTGAGATCTCATGTCATGTAGCTATGGGAAATGTTGCTTTGGTCTCTTTCGTGGATGCAGTAGTATCTGCTTTGCAAAGCACCCATGGATTCCCACGGATCTGTTGTCACAGGAAAAGTCCTTGCTTAATAGGATCTGAGAGATTTTGCAGAATTACTTTTGCTTTCCCTATCTGTTTATGATAGGGGGAATAGCGGTACTTTGGAGGCATTGGCTAGTCAATTCTTTTCATGTATAACATCAAATGATTGAAGTACATGTTAGAAGCCCACCAAAATTTTACTTTTGCTTAGTTGGGGGGAGGGAGTTTATACCTGAAATCCTAGCATTGGGGTCCATGGTGGGACTGAGGGATGAGTTCAAGACCTGGGCTATATAGCAAGACCCTGTCTCAAAAAACAAACAACAAAAAGAGAAAAGATACTGGCCTTGACCTCATTACATAGCCAAGGATGATCTTGAACTTCTGATCCTCCTACAAAGTCCTGAGTGCTGGTGTTACAGATGTGCACCACTATGCTCAGTTTATGAAGTGCTGAACATCAAACAGGTCTTCAAACACACTAGGCAAAGCACTCTGTCAAAGGCGACCCATCACCAGCTGCTTTTGTTTTTATATATTTCTGAAATTGTCTAGGATAAACAAACTTTACTCAGTTCATACTAATATTTCTTTCTAAAACTAAGGCAAAATTAGATGTGCATAGAAGAGAGGGCTGTTCTCTATTACATGCCCATCATCAAAACAGAGAATCTTCGGTATGGGAAGAAAATGAGAAGAAAAGCACTTGCAACTTGTTCTCTCTCTCTCTCTCTCTCTCTCTCTCTCTCTCTCTCTCGTTGGTTTCTAATGACATCTCTCTATAGACAAGGCTGACCTTGAACTCTCAGAGATCTGCCTACCTCTACCTCTGCCTCCAAGTACTGGGATAAAAAAATGGGATTGATTTTAAAAATTAAAGTGGTGCATTTTTCACCTAAAGAATGTTCTATTAGGTGAGCATTGTGGTGTACGCCTTTAATCCCAGCACTCTGGAGGCAGAGGCAAATGGATCTCTGAGAATTAGAGGCCAGCCTGATCTACAAAATGGGAAGAGTCAGAGCTATTATGCAGAAAAACCCTTGATGTGGGAGAGTCTTCTGTTTTGTGTTGATTTCATTGATTAATAAAGAAACTGCCTTGGCCCTTTAATAGGACAGAAAATTAGGTAGGCAGAGTAGACAGAACAGAATTCTGGGAGAAAGAAGCCGAGTCAGGCAGTCACCATGATTCTCCCACCCGAGATGGATGCAGGTTAAGAATCTTCCTGGTAAGTCACCACCTCGTGGCGCTACACAGATTATTAGAAATGGGTTAATCAAGACGTCAGAGTTAGCCAATAAGAGGCTGGAACTAATGGGCCAGACAGTGTTTAAAAGAATACAGGTTCCATGTAATTATTTTGGGTAAAGCTAGCCGGGTGGCGAGAAGAGGCCTGCTGCTCCTATTTCTACAAACCCTGTCTTGAAAAACCACACAAAAGAAGGATCTTCCATTTGACATCTTTCTTTCTTATGTGTTGGTACATGAAATCAGGAAGCTGAGACTAAAAGAGCATCACTTTTCCATGAGCACTTAAATTTAGATTCTATTTACTCTTAGCTGCTGTGTCTTCCCATCTCATGGCAACCCCTACCATCAGACAGACTGTTTGCTCAGTGGATCTCAAAGCACAGACTCAGAAATGACAAGGCAAGGCGGAAGACAACATGCACAAATATTTATCTTTGGGAATCTATGATTATTAGAGGACCTCATGAAATGAAGTATTTAAAACCAAAATGATGAATAACAAGTCTTAAAATTTATTATATTTTTGTTTGCCTTTACTTATACTATGTCATGTCACAATTTTTGTTACCTTTATTTATGTGCAGACACATACATGTCTACTACAATATTCATGTGGAAGTCAGAGAACAACTTGTAAGAGATAGGTTCTCTTTATCTGTCCTTTAGGTCCTGGGGATCAAACTTGGCTTTTGTGGCTTGATAACAAGCCCCTTCACCTATTGACTGAACCATCTTATAAGCCTCAAGGGTAATAATTCTTAAAAGAGCTCATCTCACAATATATGAAGATACCTTGGCCAATGTAATCAGTCTGGGGAGATGCACAGCAAATGGCCAAAAAGAGTTTGTCAATAACTATCTCTATCCCAATCCCTCTCCCACCTCATCCCTATCAAAAGCTTCACTCTTTTGTAGCTCACAAAATTGCAATCTACATTTTAAAAATGCAACAAAAAGTGAGTATTTCATTAATATCCATTATTTTATTTTAAATGATTTTCATTTATTCTTCAAAATTTTCATACATGTATGCAATGTATGGTGATCATATCCATTCATCATGGGCTTAGATGGGAATGGGCTAATGTGGGGGGAAATGCTGGTGTCCTTCTACAAGGAAGTAAAGAAAATAGGTGTAGCAAATACACACACCCCTTGGTTACAGGAACACATTCTGAGAAACTCATTGTTAGTGTGATGGGGAAGCCTTGTTAACCAATTATCCTTAAGAGGTGGGACCAAGTTAAAATGTAGCTTTCTGGGACTCGAAGAAAAATGGGCACATGGCCCAGGAGCCCTCTCTCTCTCTCTCTCTCTCTCTCTCTCTCTCTCTCTCTCTCTCTCTCTTGCCTCACAGCTGAGCTTGGACTTCTCATTCTGGTTTTGTGAGTTTTCACCTTATAATAAATAATAATATAATTGTTTATCTTTTAGCTAGCCTGGTTATTTCCCGAATCAAGTTAACTTCTACAGTTGGCGCCCAATGTGGGACTCGGGTCTCCAGCAGCTCTAGCCTGCTGTTAGGCTCCATATCATTCATTTGGGTATAGAATTCCCATGCAGCGGCCCTGAGTAGCTGCTAGATATTTTCTCGTTAAATGCCTTAGCCTGGCTTCTGGGTCCACTTTTCTGGTGCTCACAAACACTCATACAAATCGTGGGTTTCCCTGGTTGTCTTTGTTTGGCATTTGTGCTCTTGTAGCCGCTGACCAATCAGGGATCTCTGTGGAGCACACAGTCTGTGATTTATATTAAATAACTGTTTTTAATCTGAGCATATCTTTTAGAATTTAACACTAAAATTCAGATTCAAGCCAGCCACAAGGCTACAAGTCCGCCACGACACCTACTGGCAGGTAACAGTTATTGCACCTACTCTAGCTCAAACTCAACCACAGGTAAGATTTATAATTTAAAATCTAAATTATAAATTTATAATTTAAAATCTAAATTATAAATTTATAATTTAAAAGGGCAAGATTATGGACAATTAAAACCATCCAGGAGTTCAATAACATATACAATGTTATGCAAGGTTTATATGATTTCTTTCCTACATCTGTCTATTTGATTCTGGGGATTAGTTTTATCTTTTGTATTTTCTCCTTAAAAACGTGGTTTGATAATACGGCCAAGAATCACTTTTAGAAATGATACAGTCTTGACAAATTGATAATGACCAAATAAAAGGAAAGTTCAACTCTCTGGAGAAGGATACAACCAATTATAACAGACAAAACCCAGTCAAATGAGGTACTTTTAGAAATGATACAGTCTTTACAGACTGATAATAATCAACTAAAAGGGAAATTCAGCACTCTGGAGAAGAAATTTAACAAATTTAAAGAAGCCAATTTAACAAATAAAACCCAGTAAATGACAGAGGACCCTGAGACATTGTCTAAAAGAATTTGTACTGTTGAATGTATTAATCGGACTCTGTCAAGGGGTTATAATAGATTCACTGATAGAATGCCTCTCCAGAAAGGTATTATGCATGCTATAAAAATTATGTCCAAAGATGAGACATTATTTCTACTGGATAAACTTCACACCTTGGAATCCTCAATAAGGACATTAGAACAGAATACTGGACAGGAGATCCAGACTTTACAAAAGGCAGTGGTAAAGAGACTTGAAAAGATTGAGGAATTTATCAAATTTGATGACCAGGGACAAAAGGTACAAAGACAAAAAGTAGCCTCATCAATACATACCAAACTCCTGGATAATTTATCCAGAGTTATACCTGCTTTTCCAGTGATATCATCAGAAAGAACATCTGGCACCAAATACCATAAGGTTGTCAGGTTGTCAAAGAATATACATAGGAGCCCATACTAAGACTGATCTAAAGAAAATTAAACCAGTGTATTTCAAGGTTGTGTTGACCTCACAATGGAAACTAAGAGATGTGCTATGTTTGGGAAGGGGGTTTGCTCTTTCCAGAGGAGAAGAAAAATTATGAATATCATCAAAATTAATAAAGATTTGTTTTAAAAAAGAAAACCCTCTTGAGAAAGAGATATAACAGCTTATCCACAATGGTGACAACCATACAGGTGGTAAGGAAACCAACTATATAGGGTTGCGGCAGGGTTCTGCTCTTCTCTTTACAGGAATGTTCACATCTTCGAAAATTCAAGAGACCCTGGATGTTTGGATGCTAACAGAAGGAAAAATATCTATCCAATAAGGATCATCAAGAAAAAGGAATACGACTTATGAG
>NC_022026.1:13914823-13916785 GCF_000317375.1 Microtus ochrogaster
TGTGTGTGTGTGTGTGTGTGTGTGTGTGTGTGTGTGAATATATAGAGCTGGAGTTGGAGTTGAAAAATGCTCTGTACTTCTCTAAATCCAAGCATCTTGTTAAAAGGAGCATTCAGTTACTGCCTCATGTCAGAAGTCATCTAGTATAGGAAAGAAGGAAGACTTTAGGGAAAACTTTACTTTTTCCATGTCTATCTTGTCTATATTGTATTATTCATTGAATGTATGTTTATATGAATAATGTTTAAGTTTTACATGATGAGCAATAGAATTTCCTACAGATCCTTTTCCTGTAGTAATCTTTGAAGTTTCCAGGAAAAAGATGGGGCCCCACAGCAACAACTCCACCTGGTTGAGATGACATCATAATGCTGATAGCGCTGCTATAAGACTGGTTTGGGGGTACCAGCTGCTGAAATGATGCACCTTCTCATGACATTCTGGCCAGAACTCCAAATAAGAACTTTGGAAAAAACCCTATCAACTACTCAGAAATCATTTGCAACTATGCTATACAGTAATCTTGAACCTTATCCATCACTTTACTTTTGCAGGATCCCATAAAGAAAATAACATTGCCCCTATGACAGTGGGAAGCAATTCTAGAGGACGATGTCCCCTCTCCCAAAAAAGTTTGTCTTCAGGGTTGGGAATACCATTTAGGGGTTGTTGACTATTACTTGTATCAGGTAGAGGAGTGGGGTGGAAACTATGTAGGTTCAGAAATAAAAAAAGGAATCATAATAGTGAGTAATAGAGTGAATACTTGTGAGCTATTATTTATGGATAATTTACATTGATATAGATTTTATATCAAGTTCAAATTATATTTGTTATTTCTATTTACAATATTTGTACACCTATGCAGAGTCATTCTACCAGATTGTATACATGCATGTTTCTGCCTCTGTTTAGGACATTATGTATATTGATACAACTTTTAGGGTATATTTTCATATTGCATTATGATATCTTGATATCTCTGATCAAGATACTTATAGATTATTTACATTTTGAGATCATTGTCTTCATTTGCTGCACATTTGTTTACAGAGTATTTAATATTCTGACATGAAGTCTTAGTCTTTAAGTTATACAGGTATTAAATATTATAGGTCAATAGTTGTTCATGTTTGTTATACATATAGTCAGATCTATTAGGGTCTTTACATACATAGAGATTGTATTCTGCCTAGAAAGGTAATCTTCAACCATGTCAGGGATCTGTAGAATCATGGCATTTAAATAATTTAGGCTTCTGTTGATATGAGACATGATTGATCCTGATAGCACCAATCTATTCCCAGGAGAATGTTGAGCACCGAAGACACTCCACTCGGAGTTTGGTTTCTTCTTGGAACAACTGGCCTTTGGGCAAGGAACTGCCCATACCTCAACCACTGACAAAGTACATTGTATCTGGACTGGATTAGCAGGACACAAGGAAAAGGACTGCCAAACTTTGCAAAGACAGGATAAGACGGTTCTGAAAAATTCCCTGCCTCTGAAAATGGTCTGTCAGTAATGCTAGGCCTTAGTCAAAGTTGGTTGCTTCAACATTGCAAATGAAACTTTTGGTGATTGCTCAGGTAGCCAATTGTCTCTGTCATATACTGCTTGCTTTGGAAGCTGCTTAATTGCACTTCCTGCCTGCTCAAGTAATATTATCTGCCTTCTCAGGCCTTCAATGGGGTTGGAAATTAGATAGTCGTAGTTACCTTCCTCTTATGATTTAGCCAAGCTTATTTCCATTGCAAGATTTAGACTCCTTGGAATAGAATGTTTATTAAAATATTTATCATGTGTTCCTTGTTTAATATTGTTTATGTTGGTTGTAATTTTATACTTGATATCTGTTCCTATTGTATATAGTTTGGTATTGGGTTTGAATAGCTCTTGTTTAGACAAAAGGAAGTGATGGGGAAGCCTTGTTAACCAATTATCTTTAAGAGGTGGGGCCAA
>NC_022026.1:13916931-13921186 GCF_000317375.1 Microtus ochrogaster
CACACACACACACACACACACACACACACACCACAGCTGAGCTTGGACTTCTCATTCTGGTTTTGTGAGTTTTCCCCTCATGAGAAATAAAAATATAATTGTTTGTCTTTTAGCTAGCCTGGTTATTTCCTGAATCGAGTTAACTTCTCCATTGGTGGAATCTTTTCCCTGTACAAGTGTCACAGGATGTATGTACTCAAGTGAGACAACTATGATATCACTAGCTCATGCAATCTAAGAGGAGGACCACTTCATAGATGTGCTTGGTCATTGGCTAAAATAGTTTAGGAAGCACGTGACTGTATATTTTGCATGTAGTGTTGTGGGAATTGTCGAAAACCAGCTTGGACAAAACTCGTACATTCCAAGGTGGGAGCGTGAGGATTAAAATTATTAAGCAAAAGAAACAACGACATAAAAAAAGAGACAAAAACACAAAGCAGCAGCAAAAGGGACATTCAGTAAATGTTGACTCCACCTCAGTTATTTTCCACACCCTTAGGTGCTTCACTCCAAAAGGGGAGGGGGAGGCAACAGACTTCATTAACATGCTATAAAAAATTGACTTAAATTCTCTGATCTTCAGCCCAGGTGGAGCAGATCTACCTTTCCACCCACAATACTAATTAACCACACCCTAGGTCAGAATCTCTTGTTTGTAACCACACCTGTTGTCAACAACTTTGAGAGAGCAAAAATAAGCTCAGTCTCTCTGACCTCCAGTCAAGGTGCAACAGGTTTACGTCGGTACGAGCTCCCACAGGCAATGTGCTGATGAATCTTGTTAAATGTATTATTCTGAGGACTGATCAAAAGTTTGAAAGGCTGGGTGTGGTGGTGCTCACCTTTAATGGCAACGCTTGGGAGGCAGAGGCCGGTGAATCTCAGTGAGATCAAGTCCAGCCTGGTCTCTAGAGCTAGTTCCAGGACAGCCAGGACTATTACTCAGAGAAATCTTGTCTGTCTCAAAAAAGAATGAAAGATGAAAACTTGGAGGTTTTCTGTGTTGATTCTGCTTCTGGCCATACACTGTCATTGGAAGCTGAGGCAGTGTGGACATGCTACTTTGCACCTATCTTGAGCTGTCAGACTTGCAGCCTGTCCTTTATCCTTGTCTGCTCAGCTTTACATCCAGGTATATCTTGACCAATCTGACACTTTTCTTTTCTTTTCTTTCCTTTTCTTTTCTTTTTTTTTTTTTTGACTCAGGGTTTCTTTGTAGCTTTGGGGCCTGTCCTGGAACTAGCCCTTGTAGACCAGGCTGGTCTCGAACTCACAGAGATCCGCCTGCCTCTGCCTCCCGAGTGCTGGGATTAAAGGCATGTGCCACCACCGCCCGGCTCCAAATCTGACATTTTAAAGACAGCTCAAGCTAGGTGCAGGGTGGCACACACACACACACACACTGCCTCAACTACTAGAGAGTCTGAGACCAGAGGAATGTTTAAGACTAGGGAGTCAGTGCCAGTCTGGGCAACTCAGAGATCTCATCTCTTTTTTTTTTTTTTTTGGTTTCTTCATTTTTATTTTATGTGTATGAATGTTTTGACTGCACATATGCATGCATGCCCACTGCTTACAAAGATGAGAAAAGGGCATCATTGCCCTTGGAACTGGAGTTCCAGGTAGTTGTCAGCCACCACAGAGGTACTGGGAGCTAAACTGCGAGCAACACAAGTCTCTCAACTGATGAGGTCCCTCTCAAGCCCTCTCTTTTTCAATTTTTAAATGACATTTACTTATTTGAGGAGGCCATGCACATTTCATGCCATATATGAGCTTCTAGTGATTTAAGACAAGCCACCAGGCTTGGTGACAAACAAGTTTGCTTGCAGAGCCATTTTGCCAGCCTGAAACCCCATCTTTTAAAAAAAAAATAAAAGCTCGCTTCCAGTGCCATAGATTTTATACATGAGCAAAAGTCTATAACTAATGCTCACCACAGCAGAGAAGACTGAATTTAAAGCTTGCTTTCTCCCACCTGGTCACGAATAAGGGGTAAGTTCATTTTATAAAACCAAAAACAATCATGGTTATTATTTCATACTTTTAAAAAAATTCATTCTTTAAAATATGGTTTAATGTTAATTGTTACTAATAGTATGCTTGGCTTACAGAAATAAAATAGGTTTATTAAGTTGCTAGTAGTTAAAAAAACTAAAGGTATAATTGGATCAAGAAGTACAAGAAAAATTAATCTCAACAAAATATCTCCTGGACTCAGTTTCTGAGCAATTGCCCTATAGGCTATAATTATGAATAAAATACCCTTTGAAAAGACCTCATCAGAATCAGAGAGAAATGAGAACAATGGGGTAGGTATTACAAAAGATTGGTTCTTCTCAGATAATTGTTTTTAATAAAATGGTGAAAGTGTAGAAAACACCAGGCAACTATAATTAGGATAATAATCTATTGTTCTACAGGAGTATGTACCCTGTTGTCTCTTCTATTGGAAAGCAACAAAGAACATAGAGGATGGGCGAATACATTTGAAGGATGGTTCCATAGTGAGCGGTGGAGGTAATTAATTAATTTTTCCTTTATGGCAGAACCTGCCAAATAATGAAGAGCGAATGTTGTGATGAATGCAGACTCAAGAGAGTGCTCTCTTTGGATTTCATTTATTTTATTTTTGAGATGTGGGGAGTGAAAGTAAAGACCTCGTGCACTCCAGACAAGTGCTGCCCATTTGTGTTACTTGCCCAGTTAAGAGAGTGCCCTGCTTTTATAGAGAAAGCCAAGCCGGCTAAAGAACTGCATCTACATAAGACTGCGTACATTTTCTCTTTACTTGGATGTATTTATTTATTCACAATGATACTGAGAACAAAACCTCTCTTGTGGGCTGCTGGATTCTATTCTTCTTCAGTAGCTTAGTGTTTGAGCCTATGATTCATTTCTAGCCGAGGTGGATCTGTGATGTGGGTAGAAATTGAATCATGGCAGTGATTAAGCTGTGTTTGTAAAATGGGGAGCATAACAAGATACAGGAGAGCTGAACGAAATCGAATTTTCGACATCATTTTTTTTAAGATACTGAAAATATAAGAGAATGTAAAGCAAGCTATCACCCCAGTTTTGGGTTGGGGAGGACAGGAAAACACTGTGCTGGAGTGCCTGTGTCCTTGGTTCTCTGAATCAGGACACAGCCAAGCTCTTCCCACAATGCCTATTGAAGAGCATACCTCTGCCCATCCCAGAGAGACTGACTGCCACTGCCCTGGTCATGTCAAAGATGCTTATAGCCTTGATATGGGGGTCATGTCAAAGATGCTTATAGCCTGATGTGGGGGTCATGTCAAAGATGCTTATAGCCTGATGTGGGGGTCATGTCAAAGATGCTTATAGACTGATGTGGGGGTCATGTCAAAGATGCTTATAGCCTGATGTGGGGGTCATGTCAAAGATGCTGCAGAAAGATGGTCTTGCTGGCTGGGCCACAATATTAAGTTTTCCTATGTACTATGTGACACAGTAACAGAACTGAAGAGCACAGCATCCGTTTCCATCTGTTTTCTGCACACCTTCACATGGTCAGGGCTTTTTCCCAGCTCCTCTATTGGCTGTAGATAGAAGATAAGCTTCTATGGAGATTTCCAACTTTAAAACACAATCTTTTGCTTACATAAGCTTTGTTTCCGAGCCAGGCGTGGTACATGCTGTATTCCAAATATACATGAAGCTGAGGCAGGAGAATTGATATGAGTTCAAGGCCAGTTTGGGCTCTGAGATCTTCTCTAAAATGTCCTCAATGAGCCAAGTATGGTGGCTCACGTTGTTAATCCCAACACTCAGCGGGCACAGGCAGGCAACTCTCAGTAAGTTTGAGGCTAGCCTGGTCTACATAGTTCCAAGCCAGCTAGAGCTACATGTTTAGACCCTATCTAAAAAAAAAATCCTAAATAATACTATAAAATCAAATATTCTAATGTTTCTAGATAAGCCCTCAACTGTTTTATTTTCTTAACCAAATAAAAGGGTAGAGAAGGCATTTGGGATTGACCAGATCCCAGTGATGTTTCATTTCTATAACCTGCAACATTTAGAAAAAAAGTTTAATCTGCTACATAAAAACAAAGGGTTTTTTCCAATTCCTTTTATTTGTATTTATTTTTACTTTATTTTATGTGCATTGATGCTTTGCTTGTATGTATATCTGTGTGAGGGTGTTGAGTCTCCTGGAACTGGAGTTACAGACAGTTGTGAGCTGCCATGTAGGTGCTGGGAATTGAACCTGGGTCCTCTGAAAGAG
>NC_022026.1:13921786-13922294 GCF_000317375.1 Microtus ochrogaster
TTTTTTAAGAAATAGATACTTATTTTATTGTTTGGTTTCTCACTACAGGGTTTCTCTGCAGTTTTGGATACTGTTCTGGAACTAACTCTTGTAGACCTGGCTGGCCTCGAACTCACAGAGATCCATCTGCGTCTGCCTCCCAAATCCTGTGATTAAAGGCGTGCATCACCACCACCTGGTGGATATTTATTTTTTATTGAAATATTTTTCAACAATGTATTCTGATTACAGTTGCCCTACCCTCATCTCTCAGAACCTCTCCATCTATCTAACCACCTTTCTCTCTCTCTTTAGAAAATAATCAGGAAAAAAGCCCCTATGATATAACAAAACAAACAAGCATAGAAAAAGCAAAAGGAAAAGGCAGACGCACACATGAATGCAGAGACACATGCACACACAGAAAACCCACGACATGGTGATAGATATGGGTCAATTTTCATTCTTCTACAGGTTGACATCCAGTTGTGCCAGCACCATTTGTTGAAGATGCTTTCTTTCTTCCATT
>NC_022026.1:13924694-13933553 GCF_000317375.1 Microtus ochrogaster
CTCATGTTCACTTCCCAGTCTCAGTGCTGGAACGCCATCTGATTTGGACCTGTGCAGGCTGCCCCCATTACTGTGAATTCACGTGTGCAGCAGATCTGTTGTGTCTGAAATACATTGTTTTCTTTATGTCTTCCATGCCTTCCATCCCCATTGGCTCTTAAAAATCTTTCCAGCTCCTCTTGAGCGAAGTTCTCGGAGTGCTGAGTGGAGAGGTTTGATGGAGACAGTCCGCTTCGGACTGGGTGGTGTTCTCGGGTCTCTCACTCTCTGCATATTGCTCCATTGTGGTTCTCTGTGTTTGCTCCCATCTACTTCAGGTGGAAGCTTCGCTGACGATGGCTGAGCAAGACATACAGCAGAAGGTTTTTAGGAGTCACTTTATGGCTGTGTTCCTTTAGCAGAACAGCCTTATTTGGTTTTCCCATAGGCTTGTGGCCTAGCTGGTCTCAGGTTCAAGGACATAAGTGCCCTTTTGTTGCTGGTGGTAGGAAGAGGCCCTAGGAGCTTGAGGGTGGGGGCTGAATTCCAGAAAGATCAGGGCAAGATTACAAATCAGGGAGGCAGAGGTAGGTGAATCTCTGTGAGTTCGAGGCCAGCCTGGTCTACAAGAGCTAGTTCCAGGACAACCTCTAAAGCTACAAAGAAACCCTGTCTGGAAAAACCAAAAAAAAAAAAAAAGAACTTTCAGTTTTAACCTCCTCAGTGTCAGGGGAAGGAAAGGCTAAAGATTGATGTGATTTTCAACAGTCATCATTTTAATTACCCAACGTTCTGTAATGAAGTCTTATAAAGACTGCCCTCCCCTTCAAAAAGAAGTTTCAAATAAGTTCCAGACAAATGAGGTAGGGGGCCCTAGAAGATAGTGCCCTGAGAGGGCACAAGATCTCTGAACCCCTTCCAGTACGCCCTGTGTCTCTTCATCTGTGGATTTTGTGAAAGCCTTTACAATAATCTGGTGAATATAAAAGTTTTCCCCGAGTTCTGTGAACTGCTCTCCCAAAGCAATCAAAACCCCAGGAGAGCATTCTGGGAACTGTGATTTGCTAAAACTCTCTTAGATGTTTCAGAGGCTCTGTCTTGAAATTGGCATCTAAGGGAAGGTTGGGCATGGACGTCAGAGCCTAAACCTGTAAGGTCTGATGCTACCTCCAAGAAGATTGCGTCACAGTTGGGCTGAACTGGAGGCCATCCAGCTGTATCTGCTGCTGGGACATTGTTTGGTTAGTGAATACAGGAAAGCTCTCTGTACTCCTGGTCAGAGCACGCTGTAAGAGTAGAGCAGGAGACACAGAACTAGGGTTTGTCTTCTCACTCAGCATCTCCTGAAAGTTCCAGAACCCAGAGCTGTCAGAATGTGTCACCTCTGCAGAATCCAGCAGAAAACTGACTCACGTGACTTTTATTGCAGTGGTCTTCCGCCAGTTCTTTCTGGGTCTAGTCCAGGGTATGTTCCTTCTCTCCCCCAGTCAACCACTGGAGTGGCGTTCCCAAACTGCCGGACTGCTCCCAAAGCTCCTTCGACTCTTCTCAACTTCAGGACTTGCGCTCCAGTCTCTGATGTGTCCCCGGCCTGCAGCAAAATGGTGATGGCCCACATTCTCAGTCATGGACATCTGCCTTTCTTTGAAGTCCTCTGACACCATACTTTGCAACTCCAGGGAGTTACCACATCCGTGTCTGGCATTTTGATGGTCTCTCGCAACATTTCCATCTTCCCTGGTTTAATACAAGCCATACCACTGTTATAGACTGATATAGCTGTTCTCTCCCCTAGGACCTGGGGATGTGGTTAGCATGCATGTTTAGCATGTGCAAAGCTGTGGGTTCCAAAACAAAATCTGGAGTCTTGCTTCCTTTTGTCTACTCCTAGGAACTCAAGCTCAGCTCCTGGATTCTCATCCCATGCTGCTCCCTATTAGTTAACTCTGTGTGTGTGTGTGTGTGTGTGTGTGTGTGTGTGTGTGTGTGTGTGTGTGCCATCTCTCGGACTGGGATCTCCTTGAAGTGGGCCATAGTTGGCACTCACAGTTGCTATAGTCTGGATCTTAAGTGTTCCCCTAATGTCCATGTATTAAAGGCTTGGTCTTAAACATGGCACTATTTGGACTCTGAAGGAAACTTTGTGAATCTTATGGACGATCCTTAGGTCATTTGAGAAATGCCCCAGAAGAGGGTTCTAAGACTCTGGCCTCTTCTTTTGCTCTTTGCTTTCTAGTTGATGAAGCTAGTGGCTTCATTTATCTGTGCCTTCCTACTGTATCAAAGACCTAAAGCAAAAGACTCAAAGGTCTGAAAATTTCTAACAATGAGCCATAAGAAATACTTTTCCCCTTGTGAGTTACTTATCTTACATACATCCCTGTAGTGATAGCTTAGCACAACAGTCCAGCTTTACATCGTGAAAAGGGGACTCATTCAAACTTGAGGAATGGTGGTCCTGAAGTCTACAGCACTGGGCTTGCAGTTATTTCCCTAAGTAAGGAAAACTGAGGCACGCATTGGACTTACCTGAGTGTTACATGCCTAAGCAGGGCTAGAGTGAAGTTTTCTAGTCTCAGAAGCTTTGATCTTTCGAAGGCCACCACATGAACTTCCTGGGTTAAGATTGTGAATGGACGCGGAAGGATAAGCATCTGCCGTGTGCTGACTGAGAGGTAGGATGGGAGGGATCTGGAGACGGGCGGGAATAAAGGAACATTTTCTTTAGAACAGGTGAGATGGCATCTTATATGAACAAAAACATTTCTGGCCTGTGAAAGACTGGAAGAAGACAAAATAATCGGAAATGGCTTGGAGGAAGGGATGAATTGGTGGCAACCAGAGGACGACAGCCACTGGTTGTCAAAGAACAGGCAAGCTAGGAAAGGCTGTGTCAAACTGGAAATCTGCTCAGAGACAGTGATGAAGCCAACATCCTTTGATTGCCTAAAATTGGCTGTGCAGAGACGGATGGCAATGGAGACGTTTGCTGCTGGGGAGAGAATATACTTTAAATTTAATGAGGACAACTCAAGAAGCCCTGCTGATTCCTGATTGATAAGTACTAAGGCACCTCACTTAACTTGCAGGCACAGCTGTGCGCCGAGCTTTGGCGGGTACTGGGCAGCAGCTCAGCCCACAGGGAAGCACAATCCCTGCTTTCTTACATGCGTATGCTCTCATCGCCTGGACAGCAAGGGGAGAAGGCACAAGCCCACTGCCCTGAAACACCCCAAAAGAGTATTTTGTCCAACACAAATGTTGCCTATTGAATTCCCACCAGCCTGATTAGAAGGGATTATTCTGAAGGTCTGTGAAGTATCTGGTAACCAATCTTCCTGAGTTATTTTTGAATAGCTATTGAATGGATAATTTCCATACCCATTATCAAAATGATATGCTGGAGGTGAAATTTAGCTGTATTGTATTTGATCAGTAATTGCGGAAATGTTTCCCTCAGATTTAATGCCTATTGGCAGCAGGTCTCCCTTCAGGCACAAAAGTCTTTGGGATACTTTTTGGTTGACGCAAATGCTTTATTATTGTAATATTTTTGTAGCAGTGGGGGGGGGAGATTTATTTGGGCATCTGAAGATGAACTGAAAGGTTTTTTTCTTCACCTCCCGAGAGCATCATTTGGCAACATAACATTTTCCATCAGCAACAGCAAGTGAATAATAAACATTTTGGATGCCCAAGCCCAGGAGCTTCAGAGCAGAACTGGGTCCCCATGACCAGAACTAGATGGCCAGGGAAATGAAAGCTGAGATTGTGCAAAGGAAACCCGATTCCTGAGGTTAAACTTCATGCTGCTACACTGCAAGATTCTACGACAGTCGCTGCCAGTGGAAATAAGACAGTAGCTCTATTCACCAAAAAGGTATAAAGCCTGGGGTTATAGCTCAGGGGGATCTGCCTTCCATCCTCAGCACGGCAAACCCAAAACAACTGTGAAAGGGAACAGCTATGTCAACTAATCTTACGAATACATTTTATTTGGCCCAGTATATTACAAACTGTTATCGTTGTACTATAAAATCAATGCAAAATTATTAATGTCGTAAGTTACTTTCTTTCATACTAGCTCTTCAAAATCTGGTGGGGGTTTTACCCTTCCAGCACATTCCATTGCCAATCTCACCTACCTGGTTGATTTGTCTTCTTGACATTAAGAACTATTGGATGATTTTTTTCCCCCAGTGACTTGAATGAAAGAACTGGATTTGGGTCAGCAGGTGGCTAGTGGTCATTGTATCACATAGTATAGGTCTAGCTTGAGCTATGTGCCAGGAACTGAATTTCCAATTATTCCCGGATTCGAACTAGCTTTTATGGTCCGTTCTGCCTCTAGGCCAGAAAGAAAGCTTAGCACATACCTTTTACATGGAGGCTTTCTAGCCCTGTTTAGTGATACAGTTCCATCTAGATGTTGCAGATTCTGCCAAATCCAAAGAACAAGCTCACCTGCGAACAGCCTGAGCTGCTAAGATTGTACAGTAAAGACTTATGCAGAGAAAGGAAAGGGCAGCCTTCCACATTACTTTCAGCAGGAAGTGAGAGTAGATGTCAGCCATCACCAAGACACTCGAAGTACACTGAAATCCACCGAATTATCTTACTTTTCAGCAGTGGATAGAGCCCCTGACTAGGCTGGGCTTTCCTATGGTGTTTTTGAACAAAAATCCCAGAATAATCAAAGCAAAGTTGCCTCAATGGATTGGTTGCATTCATCTATAATAGAAACCTGAATTGAATCATGTTGAAAATTGGCAGACAAAATTGATTTCCCTTGACTGATATCATCCTAGTCACAGGATAATATTGTTATTGTAGTTCTCCTGGCTATGATTGGTTTGGGTCCACAGCTGCCTATCTGAGGTGCGCTGAGGGACTAATAGTACCTGCAAACACTCATGGCCATGCGGTAGACTCCCATACTTCAGTGAGATACAAGTTTGATGTGTGCAGATGGGCTTGGCGTTGAGTTCTTTCCTGCAGGGCACTGGATGCTTCCTTCACATGTAGAAAATCTGTCTCTTGGTTTATATGCTTTGTCTTAGTTGCTTTTCTATAGCTTTGAAGAAACACCATAACCAAGGTAACATATAAAGAAAGCATTTAATTGGGGGCTACTTACAATTTTGGAGGTTTAGTCCATGGCCATTACAGTGGGGAGCATGACAACAGGCAGGCAGGCACGATACTGGAACAGTAGCTGAGAACTCACATCTCAATCCACAAACATGAGGCAAAGAAAGCTAACTAGGAAGGCTCTGAGCTTTTGAAACTAGGACCCACCCCCAGTGACACACCTCCTCCAACAAGGCCACACCTCCTAATCCTTCTCAAACAGTTCCTCCAGCTGGGGACCAAGTAGTCAAACATCTGAACCTATGAGAACCATTCTCATTCAAGCCCCCACACCAGAAGAATCAGGAGTTTGAAGTCAGTCTGGGCTACATAGCAAGTTCCCAGCCAGCTTGGGCTGTTACTAGAGAGGTATACTGAGGAAGGAAGATGGAGAGTTTTTGTGGTTTTCATAATAGGCTGGTGGAAAAAACTTAAAAAGAAAGAAGAGATCTCAAGATAGGGATCTCTGGTTCCATCCCCCAGCAATAAAGAAATAAATAAGTAAATTTGTCTCCGAATCTGCAAAGGCGACCATGAATTACTTTTATATAATGATAAAATACTGAAGAAACTCTTGATGTTTGTACCACGTATTTCATGTTCTGATTGTGACTAAAAATAGCTTGATATGCTGAATGGCAAAGGAAAAGTATAAGCCCATAAAATTCCATTTGTAAAATGGGAAGCTATATAATTTGCTCGGCTAAAAGACACTGTCACCAGGCACTTCCACCTCATTGAAAATTAGTCCCAGCAGGTGAACTATTATGTTCCTACCATGGACTGAAAGTGTTTTCAGTATGTGCTGGGAGTCACCTCTTCAAATCTTGGAATTTATGTACAAAAACATACCTGTAAACTTTGCAAACCAAATGAACACATTTAAAACATAATTTCAACTCTGCTTTTCTGAAAGAAACAAAAGAGAAGGCATGTTTTTATTTATTTTAAATGGATCCTCCTCTTCTGTATATATTAGTAGATGCCTCTCACCAGGACAATGTCTGGGAAGAGATCAGCTGTTTTTGTTTTGTTTTTTTTTTAAATACTCCATGCACTATTGGGGATTTTCGGATGATAAATTCATTGTCCCCTTTCTGTTGTAAAACTTACTAAAATATTAAAACAAAGATGGTGGTCCACAACGTTGCTATGGTCACAGGTTTGGTTGTTTAGCTAATATGTTACAAATGAGTTCTAGTTTATCTAAGATATATATTAATACAAACCAGGTCAGAGCCGTCTAGATAGCTTCCTGTGTTTGTTTTTTGTTTGCTGTCTGAAAGGGAGTACCTACAGTTCGAATTCTCAAAGCTTCAGCTGCATTTCCTGGCAATCTTGTGAAGAGGCAGATTTCAAGCATGTACTAAATGTGGGTTCCGTTCCAAGCACCACAAGTACAGACACAGCGCGATTCTGTAAGCCTCTGATGTCTGAGACTGAGATCTCTGACTAGCTCCTGGGTGATCCTGATGCTGCTGGTCCCCAGTGTACATTTGGAGCAGCCAGGACTTTGACAATGAGCTTTTTTTTTTCCCATTCAGGACAGCAACGCGGGACTCCCTTAGGAAGCACATGTGCAAATGTCCCTGCAGCTACTTTAATGGAGAATATTCATTTTTGTGAAGGAAATAAAGGGATTCACGTAGTGGAGATATGCTTACGTGCCAGGGACTGTGTTGGGCACTGTATTCCACCAAATACTGTATAAGATGAGTTGGATTTCCCACTTTCCTGCTGATCACAAGTGACAAAATGAAGCGAAAGACCAGCGTCTTCCTCTTCCTCCTCCTTTAAGAATACAGTCGCAATGAGCTCTCAGTTTTCTAAAAGCACTACCCCAAGTACCAATACCTTAGCATGTATTCAACATCCCAAATATGGCATCCCTTGACAGCAGGGTTAGGTTCATACTCTTCATTCTCCCTCATGCCCCCAAACAAAGCATGTATCAGCTGCTCAACAACAGCCTGGCGTGCTGCCGACTGGTGGAACACTTTGGTTGTCCTGGGGACCACTGAGAAGATACTGCACTTCCAGGCAGAAGAAGACCTGTTTTTCAAGAGGCAGAAAAATCCAAGTTCCTCTGAGTTGTTGGGCATGGATTCTATCTTCTGTCTCCTGTGCACTTTTTCTTTTTAAGAGAATATTTTTTTCTGATAGAACATGGGTTAGATTGGATCCATGACTAGTTGAAAACACATTTTTGCTGAAGGTCTCTTAGAGATGCTTCATGCCTTTCATGTCCGTGCCTTCTTAGTGTTAGTGGTAGGAGAGTACAGTGGTGAGTACAAAGTGATTCCCTGGCTTCATTTGGACCATGATGGATTGGCCTTGTTCAGCCAATGAAGCGGTCTCCTCAAAGAGGAGTGACCAAAGGCAGACATACAGGAGTCACGGTTTAACACTAATACTTGGGTTCCTGTTTAAGGATGAGAGACCAGGTTGATACTGAATGTAATTGCTCCAGTTTGAAGAATACAAAAGGAACAGTAGTTTATTTTAAGCTATAAAATAAGAAGTTGTGCTGCCATGGGTCTCTATTATGTTTCGTCAAATGTGCTAATACATTTTCAGTTTGAATTACGTTATCTCTTTGAAAATCTCAGTTATTACATTGACAAAGAGATAAATTAGATAGCTCGTTTGACCTCTGTCAAAAGACTGAAATCTCAGGAAGAAGGTGACAGAGTGCACCGGGCTGGGTGAGGTGGCTTGGCAAGGTGGCAGTAATACATTCTCCTTTAG
The DNA here is from genome assembly GCF_000317375.1 of Microtus ochrogaster. Taxonomy (NCBI): domain Eukaryota; kingdom Metazoa; phylum Chordata; class Mammalia; order Rodentia; family Cricetidae; genus Microtus; species Microtus ochrogaster. The sequence goes on from NC_022026.1 coordinate 13,932,552, forward strand.
ATTCTGCAGCCTTACCAGCAGAATAGGTAGAATTTCTATATGTGACCTTAACAAGCTGGAAGCATACAGAGAGAAGCAGCATAAGCAAAACAAAACATGGAAATGCAAAGTGCACAGTATAATCAGGGCTCTCTAGTTCAGCTACAGCATAGGACATGTTTACTGCACCAAGGGATAAATGAGAGACACACATACATGGCCAGGTATGTGAGTAGATTCCAAATCTAAATACTCTAAATAGCTATTTCATTAGAAAGGCTTCTACTGTTTGTTAAAGAACAATGTGATGATTCTTAGTAAGTCTAAATGATGCAAAAAAAACTCTCCACTAAAATATCATATAGCTTTACCACAAAGCAAAAAAGCTCTACTAATATTGTATATATACTATGCTAGACACTGAGATAAAATACCTGAAATCAATGACCTAAGGAAGAAAACAATTATTTTGGCTCATGGTCTCATAGGTGATAGTCCTATCTGTCCATATCACTTGCGGTCATGTGCTTAGACAGAGCATCGTGATAGTAGGGGACCCAGAATGAAGATTCTCCATCTCGTGTTGGGCAGAAAAGAGGGACCAGAGATGAGACACAGTTCCACAGACATGTCTTTTTTACAGCCTTCCCCCAGCTCCTCACCACCTTCTAAATTTCTGGAAACTTCCCAAATAGTATCTCCAGCTGGTCCCCAACCTTCATTTCATGAACCTTTTCAGAGACCTCTTCACATCCACCCAGACTTGAGTGTTACCCTACCAGTTAGTAAAGCACACTGTACAGCAGGAATGACTCCAAAACAAAACAAACAAAGAAACAAACCAGTGTGGTACTGACACAGGAAACCAGGTAGATCAATAGTGCAGTGGGTCAGGATCAGCAGTTAGACAGTCTGTTAGGGTGAGCGTGTAGCTCAGTGATGGGATGCTAGCCTAGCCTGTGGGAGCCCTAGGGGTCCAATACTCTCTCACTTGTTCTGTCTCTCTCTCTCTCTCTCTCTCTC
>NC_022026.1:13933928-13938047 GCF_000317375.1 Microtus ochrogaster
CACACACACACACACAAATACTATCTCCTGTGTCACAGATCACTCTTACCTTTATCAATCTCCATGCAGCCAGAGATCAATTTACTTAAAACTGTATGTTAGATAATGTCACTTATGTACTCTTCCAGTGGCTTTTTCGCCTACACTCAAAATAAAATCCTCAACTCCTGATATAGCCTATAAAGCCCTCTGTGTCCTGGCCCTTGTTACCTATCCAAGCTTCTATTTTGTTTTTTTCTGTTTTGTTTTTTAAGACAGTGTCTCAAGTGTCCCAGGCAGGACTCAGAAATACTACCTAGCCAAGGATGACGCTGGCTATCCATTCCTCCTGCCTTCACCTCCAAACAATTGGGATCACTGGCTCGTGCCACCAATATTCCAGCATGCTCTCCCTTGCCCAGCTCACCTGTCAGCTATCTCACGCGTTCTTCAACACTTACACCTGAGGAAATTAGCTCTTTCCCAGCCCTGAAATACAAATCCCCATGTCGCCCACCTATGCCCTATCTCATTGCTAATTTTGTCTCACTTTTTTTCCTCACCGTGTGACTAACCCGTGTTCTTATCCATGTACTATAAAAATTTTATTTTAACAAGTGGGGCATATTTTTTTAGTGATCTTATTTGGAACATTAATGTAGAAAATAGATCAAAGTAGAGGCGCTTTGGTTGAAATTGGGGTAGGTGTCCCTTCCATTTGGCCTTCCTTCTTTCTCTGCGTGTTCTCTAAAGAAGCTCCAGAAAACCCAATTTGCAGATGATATTCTAGCAGTATATGATGACTTGGTGACTCATGCCTGTGGTCCCAGCCCTGGGGAGCCTAAGTCAGGACTTTTTTTGCTTTGATTTTGAGGCCAGCTTGGGTAATATAGTGAGTTCTAGAACAACCTCTGATATAATGTAAGATCCTATGTTGGAAAGAAAAGGAGGATAGAAGAAAAAGCACATATTCTAGACAATTTGAAATATTCTATGTCTTCTGGTGTCCCTGGCACCTCATGCACCCCATGCTGCATTTTCTTCGAGACTAATAATTCAAAGTAAAATCCTATCTAGATTCCAGACCTAATCAAATATTACCTTTCCCATTAATTCCTTGATCTTAGTAGATAAGAATTTTCTTTCCTCTGAACTTTGTTTCAATCTGTTGGTTTGGTTTTGATACAGAGTTTCTCTGGATAGCCCTAGATGTCCTGGAACTCATTCTGTAGACCGGACTTGCTTAGAACTTAGAGATCACTGGCCTCTGCCTTCTGAGTACTAGGATTAGAGTGTAAATTTTTTAATGGCATTTACTTCTTTAGTTTCTATATTAGAAAAAAATCAGTTATTGTTGCTGTTGAGACATGAGCTTGTATGTAACCCTAGCTGGCCTGGGATTCACTACATAAACTATGTTGGCCCCAGAAGTATGAGTCTCCTATCTCAGCCTTCCAACTACCAAAATTAGAGTAAGACACTGGTATTCCCAGCTTAGAGGGTCATTTCATAAAACAGTATTCTTTGAAGACTGAAAGCTCCTTAAAGCAGTGAGCAGTAGGTGATTGCTGAGTGAACGACTCGTCTGTGCAGCTTCAGTACTCCTGGCAATGCCTGGTACCTAGCGGGTGTTCAATACACCTTTGTTCGCTGAATCCATGGGTGAGTTTCCTACATTATATGGAACTAAACACATTTTAGAGTGGAGTTTATTTGGCTTGTTCAGGCTTGCTTTCTTTCTTTTTTCCCTTGTCATAAAAACAGACAATGCATCCTGTCCCCTGTGGTTCCTGAAGACTTCAGTAAGCTGCCAAATCGCATTATTGAATTTATGATTAGATTAATGAAAAGCTTGTAGCAAAATTATCCTAGTGAGGAAATGATCCTTTCAGGGACTTCAATTTCAACTGGTGAGACAACATTAGTTTTAAATGAAGGAAACCCTCTCGTTGTGCAGACTTAGCACAGCTGATAATCGTGCCAGAAGGCATTTGTCCCAGGGTGTCCCACAGTAGATGCAAATAAGAAGATACTCTCCCTAGCAAACTGAAGAAAAGAAAAGCTTGTTGTATGACTTTAGAAAACCTGGCCTCCTTGGGGCCTCCGTTTCTCAGGTTTTCAGTACATTAATGTGTTTTCGTCGCACTGATTTCCTAGTTTCCCTCTAGACTGCATGGCCTATGATTCTGTCACATTGTAAGCAGGACACTTATTTCCACTTCACAGGGCCCCAGAATGCTACTCCTCTCAAGAACCTGGCATTTGGTCACAATTTTCCCTTAGGGGAACCCTTGAGAAATCTTACTAGATTGAGGGGCTGTAGTTAGTTCAGACATTGTCATTTGCCAATAACCAATTGGATACATTTCAATTGGAGAATAAATCCCTACTTGAGATCTGTCCAGCAAACAAAACCCAAGCTGTCGATCAATTCTACAGGACAAACGCCACTCTTGCCTGCAAACACTTAGGTGTTAAGAAGGAGTGAAACCACCAACCACAGTCTACACATGATATTTCACTTACCGTCGGGTGGTCCCAACTCCAAAACTGTAGTAATCATAGAAGTGGTTAATTCCATGACAATTGCATATTTTTGCCCCTTATGTGTTACAGTTCAGAGGGAAGGCTGTCAGCCACTAGTAAGTGGGAATAACTATACCTTCACCTTTTCCCTACATGGGTGGAAAGAATCCTTTTGTGAACCCCTTTCCTGAAAGCTTTCGCAGTGAGTTTGGTGGAACTAGTGACTCGGTGATTAGCAAGCTGATACTATCCCACCATTGTTGCTGGGAGAATAAGAACATTGCTGTTCAAACAGGAAAGCAGAAATGAGACCGCTCAACAGACATGGGGTTGAAATAGGGTTTCATCAAAAATAATTAGCCATGTGGGGCTGGAGAAATGGCTCATGGGTTATCATATGTTCTTGCAGAGAACCCAGGTTTGAGTCCCAAAACCCACATGGTGGCTCACCGCCATCCATAGCTCCAGTTCCAGAGGATCAGAGACCCTCTCTGGCCTCCACAGGCACTTGACACCCACATGCTACACAGATGCACATGCAGGCAGAATACTCACACACATAAAATAGAAAAAAACCTAAAATGTGTTTTAAATAATTATCTGTGTGATGTAGGTCAAGCTGACTTTTGTGAAATGTGAGTGATAATATTCCCTACTCAAAGAGATGACACTTGCAGTAGAAAGCTTAGAAAACCACCTCATAGGAAAGAAATCTTCAGTTGCTTAGCAGGTTTAAGGCCTCGAATTCAATACTCACCATCAAAAATAAGTACATGAATGCTGTTTGTTATCCCCCAAAATCTGACAGTAAAACCCTAATACATGTGTGAGTCATAGAACATGGAGCTCTCATGCTGATACTCAGGGGGATCCACATGCCAGCCAGCTAGCTTTCATAATCTGGAAGATACTACACACACCACCAAAGAAGAAAAGTAATTAACAGTCTTATGCAGCTGTGAACCTTGTGAGTTACAGTAAGATCTGGCCTTGTAAGGCATGCCCACTGGTGCAATAGTGGTATGAACATCATCCGAGTAACCAACCACTATCTGGCTTTAAGGCCTGATCCACAAGATGAAACTCACACCTGACACCATTGTCAGACCAAGAAGCTGAGGCTAGGTAGGTCATAAACCCTAAGGAAGAACCTACTATTATTTTGCTAAATTGACATATATTAAACTAATAATTTACAATTATGCCACACTAATCATGCACCTTTCAATCCTCATCAAGGAAACTTCTATTTGCAGTTGATGATGATAAATACAGACACCCACAACTGGTCAAAGAGCATAGAATAAGAGACTGTGGAATGCCTATCCCTAAATTGGACATCTATATCACAATCCCTCCTTCCAAGATTCAGAGATCATTGCAAAAGAGGGACTAGAAAAACCGTAAAAGGCAGAGGCATGTGAACATGAAGGTCCCATCCCTGGTTAAGGAGCTATTGCCAATTGAAAGACTCTGGGAAATGGAGAGTCAGTTTTCTTTAAGAGTACCACCTCTCATCTCCAATAGAAGGCCATGCACACATTCAAGAATATTTGGAAAAAAAAAGAATATTTGGGCAGAACAAACTGGATTTGATGGGTTAGAGAACGATAT
>NC_022026.1:13938847-13950913 GCF_000317375.1 Microtus ochrogaster
TATGAAGCAGGGGTTCTATCATTGCATCACACTCTAGCTCCTTTTCCTTCTGTTTAGTTCAATGTAATTTGCCCTACTCACATTCATTACCATTTGAGGTCAACTTCAGCTCAAGATACACAATATTAATGTTTTTAGGAAAAGGAATTCTTATTGCATATGTAAGATTTGCTCGTGAACATATTCGTAAAATATTGTGAAGTCATTTCTCTATCTTTCTCACCCACCTCCCTCAAAAGCAATCCTGGATGTCCACTCAGTTCCTTTGGAGGAAAGGAAAGCAAAGAGGCTCCATTTTGTTCATGGTGTGATCACAACACTCTAGGTGCCTGTCTAACATTATGTGGAGTGGTGTGTTTGGGTGCCATGCTTTTTCTTTCTCTATTTTTAAAGTTATACTTATCTCTGTGTGTGTGTGCATGCACACACACAGTCTCATATAAATCAAGTCCCATTTGTACTATGTTATCATCCGCATTTTATGGTATATATTTAAAAGTAGGAGTGTAAAAACAGTTTCTGGAAACAACAGAAATAGAGAGTGATAAGCAGGGACTTTGTCCTGGGTTCTGTGCTTTCGAATTCGTGCATCTGACCCTCCTCTAACAGGGGAAGAAGAGACTCTGAAGGGCCAAGGAAGGATGGCCTCCCAGAACCTGGGTCCTCTCCACCCTGCTCCTAGACCAAGCAGAATAGGAATATTTGGGTTTGTTTCTTTTTCTCCAAGTGAATCCAAACCCTCCTCAAGGACCTGATTGTCACTCCTCTTCAGTTCCACCTTCTCAGAAGAACCAGCAGTGCTGCTAGTAGAAACACACCTCGGGCTGACCTGTGATTAAGTGTGGGCAGTTTGTGCAGTTTTGATGAATCTTCCACGTGAGGGCTGACTCATCTCCTTGGCTGTGCATGAAGCCCTGCTGAGATAAGGGATGAAACCTTGTGTAAGGAAAAGACAGGCTACAGGTTCGGGACTCTCTCCATAGAGCCTGCTTCCATCCCAGAATTCCAAAGATGACAAAAATTAAGATTCCATTTTGGCCTTCCAATTTATTATGAATATATGTTTATCAAGTTAGAAAAGTAGGGTTTATTTTATTTACCAAAATGTTAGTTTTTCTGGGCAAAGCCCTTTTGTGGCCTCACAAAATTTAGGTGTATGCTTGCTGTGCTAGTCAGGGTTCTCTAAAGTAATGGAACCGAGAGAATGACTATGTACGCATGGACTTACGAGAGGGACTTACAGGCTGTGGTCCAGCTCGCTCAACAATGCCTGTGTTGAAGGGCTACAAATCCAGTAGCTGTTCAGTCCACAAGGCTGCTCAGCTGGTTTTTAGTCTGCATGGTAATCCTGAAGAAATATTTCAGCAGCACGATAGATAAACTCAGCTAGAGTGAGGGCAAGCAGGCAAACAGCAAAATTGTCCTTCTTCCACATGCTTTTTAGGCTGCTAGCAAAAGGTGGGGCCCAGGTTCAAGGTTCTTCCTGTCTCAAATGATCCAATCAAGAAAAGAATTCTCGGGGGCTGGAGAGATGGCTCAGTGGTTAAGAGCATTGCCTGCTCTTCCAAAGGTCCTGAGTTCAATTCCCAGTCAACCACATGATGGCTCACAACCACCTGTAATGAGGTCTGGTGCCCTCTTCTGGCCTGCAGACATACACACAGACAGAATACTGTATACATAACAAATAAATAAATATTAAAAAAAAAGAAAAGAATTCTCAGACTTGCCTGGCTGCTTGGATTTTAGTTGACTCCAAATGTAGTCAAGTTGACAATCAAGATTAGCAGCCACATTTGTTTCCCCTTTAACCACCTAACACAATTGCTTCTTTTGAGGAGCAGTTCAAATCCTCCCAGTTAGTCCAGATTGATTTTCTTCTCGCTTTCTCTCGTGTTACTTTTCTTCCCAACCTCTCTGGCCATATCTAGTTATGTGCTGTCTGTCTTCTCCAGGTGATTTTGACTGAAGAGCAAGATTCATCCAGCTGCCTTCCTCTAGGTGTCCCGCCAAACCACATAGTTAGAACCGCTGGTTGAGAGTTTTCTCTGAGAAGAGAGAAATGAAAGATGGCTATTTTCTTTTGCCATTGTTGTCATTGTTCTTTAATGGAAAATTTCCAACACATGAATGTTAGGGAACAGTAGAATGAGCTTCCAAAGGCACTTCTCCTCCCTGCAGCAGTGATAAACAATCTCATAGCAATCTTGGTTCGCCTCTATCGCTGGTTCTCAATTTGTGAGTGGCTGCCCCTTTGGGATTGTATGTCAGATATTTTAACCTAATGGTTCACAACCGTAGCAAAATTACAGTTATGGAGTAGCAAAAAAATAATTTTATGATTGGCGTCGCCATAACATGAGGAACTGTATTAATGGGTCGCAGCATTAGGAAGGTTGAAAACCACTCACTTCCTCCCTCTCCCCGATGCAGACCCCACATATCATATTATTTCACCTCTCAGTATTGAATTATGAAAGACAAGAGTTGGTGTATCATGGAGCTGATGCTATCAAGCCCAGCTGAGCCACTGCTCCAAAGTGACAAGGCCTGAGAAGAATTAACTCTGGCAGCTGCAAAGGCTTGCAGGACAGGGGCTCATGCAAGCTGGTAGCCTGTGTGCGAGCAGGGCAGGCAGCCTCTCTCCTTCCCACTGTGATCCCCAGTGGCAGCGTGGGGCCCATGGCTGTGGCTTCTCACTAAGCTGCTCATCTTTCTTTGCTCACTTCAAACCCTGTACTTAGTGGTTTTAGACATCTTTGTATCCATCCATACTGACTTGTCTTAATTCTGTCAAAGCCTTCTCCCTCTCCCCTGGAGCTGTCTGGGAATTCTGGTTCATTGTTGCTGGCCGTTTTTTACTTCCTTTGTGCTTAACTTGTTGAAATACGAAAGGGGTTGGACAGTGTCAGACAATATGGCCCCCGTCACGCCACATTTTACATTGAAATCATCTTTGAGGGCTTTGCTCCTTGACACAGATGGCCTCCATATCCCAGGAGATGGTCTTTCGGCACGAAACTGAAAAGGCTGTGCCCCCTGGGAATCAAGAAACTTGGCCAGTTTATTCTGGCTCGAGTCAAACGGACACATCATCGTCCTAGGGCCTGGCTTCGTAGTTTTACCTCCTCTAGCAAGCAGTTTCGAGTCTTCCTGTTAAATATGTGTCTGAGTGTACATTTCTGCTGTTGCTCAGTGGTGAGCCCTCATTCATTCTTCAGCTGCTCCTTCGTCTGAGGACAGAAAAGGGCCTTTACCTTTAATGCCGCACATGCAGACTCACCTTGCCTGAATCCCCTCCCAGCTCCCCAAGGCCTATCCGAAAGTGGACATACCCATCTTCTCAAAGGCTGCTGCGAATTGTTGCTTTCCTGCCCAGACTGCTCTGCGACTGCCACTGCTTGGAAGCCTCACTTCCCAATTTTTTTTTTTCTGTACAATAAGGCTGAGGCTGGGATCTGCCTTCTTCATTGCGGCCTCTTCAACAATTAATAGCTCTCCATGGATAGCATAGCAGGGAGTGTCAGCAAAGGCTCCTGCAGTCCTCCGGAGTCTTTTCCTGACTTGTTTTATACTTCGATGATTCTGGGTGTGCTTAGATAGACACCACTGTGTTCATTCCACTTGCTTTTATTGAAGTCCTACTAACTCTTGATTTTCTCTGAGACCAGACTGACACTAGATGTTTGATTTTCCTGGAAAACACTCCTTTTTCACTTTCTGGATGCATCCCATAGTTCTCCTTCATAGTGTGTTATTAAATCTTAATCTATTCCCTGATTGCAGAGTTACATGTGTCTTGATTATCCTATTCTCTTCCACTGCAGTTCACAGAGGACTTCCAAATGGCCAACAAACATTTGAAACCATCTTAACTCCAGCATCAGTCTCTGTGTGTTCCTCCATGTCTGGAGGCATCGCTCAGTAGTAGAGTACTAAGCTGCACAAGGCCCAGGGTTCTATCCCCACCAACACAAAGTAAACACATGTGCACAACACTGCTAGAGAGGAAGTGTAGCCACCACGCCCACCCATAAAAGAATGACTCAATGAATTGTAGCATATGTGTACAATGGAAAACTTCATGGCAGGGACTGGGCTGAAGTAAAGCTCCATGCCACAACAGAATGCACTCCAAAAACCTACTACCAGGCTAGGAAGATGCCTCAGTAAGGTGCTGGCTGCATAAGCATAAGGACCTTAGTTCACACACCAGACTTGGCACCATGTGTCTGTATAATTCCCGTGTACGATGAAGGAGGCAGAGACAGGGAAATTCAGAGAATGTGGATATCGTCTTAAATTTCCATCAGCTGATTCAAAGATAATGAAACTGAGGTATATATACACAATGGAATTTTGTGCAGCTATAAAGAAAAATGAAATTATGAAATTTGTACATAGATAAATGGAACTGGAAAAAGTCACACCAACTGAGGCAGCTCAGACCCGGAAAGACAAATGTCACGTGTTCTCTCTCACATGTGAGTCCGAGCTTTAAAGCCTTAGAAATGTGTGATTCCCTTGGAATACCTACAGAAGCCAGGACACCTGAGAGGGACCAATGACACAGGAAATAGACTTTCAGGAAAAGAGGATAGGAGGACACTGGTGGTATAAAGACAGAAAGAGGTTAACCAGAGGCATAGGTTTAAGGAGGGAAGGGGATTGGAGAAGAAGGAAGAGAAGGGAGTAAAGGAAGGATAATTAATAGTAAAGATGTCTGAAAAGCCGTAAGGAAAGCCTTTGATTTTCGAAGTTCCCACATACCAAGAGTTTGAGTGTAATTACCAGGGGAAGATATGTTGGTGCCATGTTACAAATAAAAAGCCCAGTTTAAGTATGAGATCCCATCCTTTGAGTTGTTAGTGGGGGGTGCCATAAACCCCTTTAAAGGGGAATATTGTCAGTTATCTTCATTGACTTTCTAATGCTGTAATAAAACACTATGACCAAAAGCAACTAGGGGAGGAAAGGGTTATTTCGGCTTACAGCTGCCCATGAAGTGGAACCAGGGCAGGAAGTCAAGGCAGGAGCTAGTGCAGAAGCCATGGAGGAGAGCTGCTTACTTGTCCCCATGCTTCACCTAGCATGCTTTCTCGTGCAGCCCAGGACCATTTGTCCAGATGCAGTATTGCCCATGGCGGCAATCATTGTTCAAGAAAATGCTCCCGCAAATTTGCTTCCAGGCCAGTCTTTCTGGAGGCCTTTCCTGGACTGGTGCTCCCTCTTCCCCAGTAATCCTAGCTCACACGAACTGATTTTTAAAAAATTAACCAGCATACCACTGTTCCTGGTCATGAACCAGAACTTGATGGTAAGATCCTATAGCTGAACACATTGCACAAGTGAGGCAGGACACGGAGAAATCAAACCGATACCAATTTGGACATTTCTTCCTTACTAGCTTGCTTTTATGGTACTGGAAGACATTATACAGGCTTCTGAGGAAGAAAAGTTATCAAAAAGTCTTACCCAGATGTGAGTCATGCAAGCTACAGTAATGAACAACCTGGCAAGATATGCCCATTGGTGCAAGCGTGGCATGAACGGGGTATCCAACTATGTCTGACTGTTTAAGGTCCACTTCACAGGACAGAATCCATTCCTGGTACTGTAAATTTGGCCAAGGAAACTCCATGACTGAGGAGATCATAGAACCTAGGGAAGAAGGTACTACTCTTACTTTGCTAAGTGGGCACACTGCTTTCTAATTGTTTATCTGTATACCCACAGATTAGTGCAGCTCTCAACTGGCATCAGAGATACTCCTTTTGCAGCAGTTAGTGGATGACACTAGAGGCTGGAGAGATGGCTCAGCGGTGAAGAACACTGCCTGCTCTTCCAAAGGTTCTGAGTTCAATTCCCAGAAACCACATAGTTGCTCATAACCATCTGTGATGAGATCCAATGCCCTCTTGAGGAAGAGACCTGGTCAGTCGTCCTCATCAAATTAGACCATGAAACCCAATATGGACAAGTTCATGAATGATACTGGTACTCACAGTTGCTCAGAGTACAGAGAATGAGAGTGATCAGCCCTGAATTGGGCATCTATGATTTCCTCTCATCCCGTTTTCCCTTGGGAAGTGCCCCCTAGTAGGTTGCCCATGCTCCAGTGGCTAACTCTGTACCCAACTACATATGGACAATCCTGAATGGCCTTGGTGGGTTATGAAAGGACAAAAATTTGGGAGGAGACTATGGCATGGGGTCTGAGCGGAGCTGGAGAGCTAGGAGCAAATATGATGAAAATGCATGGATGTGTATATGAAATTCTCAAGTAACTGAATAGAAACTATTTAAAGCAAGAAGGTGTTCTAGATGTAAGAGATGCTGTCCTCCCAGCACTGTTTGTGAAAGGTTGCAGTTCCCTAGTTCTGTGTTTAAACAAAAGCAAAAACCCCAGCACTTAGTAGCTTTCAACTGCTACCTCTGAATTCACTTGAGGTTTTTCTCTAAGGCTTGGCTTCCTCTGGTTGGGTCTTCTCCAGGTCTGTCCTCTGTGAGGCTGCGCAGTGGGCAGTACAGAGAGTAGGTGGCCCCAGGCGTGGCTGAAATGTTGGCACAACTTGACTCTCTCTCAAGCAGTCACAAGTGTTCTTCTCATCCCTGTGGACTCCACATGTCTCCTGCAGTGTGTCCCATGTGATGCCTCAAAGCTCCCAAGAGCACCGAAACAAAAAAAAAAGGCTGTTTCAAGCTTAAGAAAGAAAAAAAAAAGAGGCCCCACTGAGAATGAATTCCTTCCTATCACAACCCAGTCTATTGCCTGGAACCCAAGCAAAGGTGCCCCTCTATCCCAGCCCCACCACCCCAAACAGAGGTGCGCTTCCATCCTTGTCATCCTCGCTCTAAACAGAAGTGCCCCGCTTTCCTAGTCCCCCTGCACCGAGGCATTGAGTCCTTTCTGTTCTAGCCCCACGCTCAAAGCAGGGGTGCCTCTGTCGTAGCCGCACACCCTAGAGAGGTGCCTTTCTAGTGTAGCCCCACCACCATAAACACGGGTGCCTTCCATTTTAGTTCCCCAGACCCAAAACAAAGACTCCTTTCCCTTTTCCCGTCTCACCCTGCAAATAGAGGTGCTCCCCCCGTTCTGGTCCCCCAATTCCGAACAGAAGTGGTCTTCTTTTATAGTCGTTCCCCCCACCCGACCCAAAACAGAGGTGCCCTTATATTGAGGCTTAGACAGCACATGTAAGCCGCTCCACTCCGGGTACTTTCTCTTCACACCACAGCTCATGTTTAACCTCTCTTGAGGCAGCTTTTTCTTTCTTTTTTTTTTTTTAAAAAAAACCCTTTATAAGATTTATTTATTTATTATGCATATAGTGTACTGTCTGCATGTGTAACTGCCCACCAGAAGAGGGCACCAGATCTCATTACAGATGGTTGTGAGCCACCATGCAGTTGCTGGGAATTGAACACAGGACCTCTGGAAGAACAGCCAGTGCTCTTAACCTCTGAGCCATCTCTCCAGCCCTTGAATGCAGCCCTTTCAATCCCACACATGTATTATATGACTATCTGGGTTTGAGGCACTCTGCTTTTTCTTGAAACTTCTGAATGAATCACAGTTATTTGGATCCTTGAAAAGTTAATAGTACATCTAGCAAGGAGGGTTAGAAACCATGTTCCTAGAAATTAAATAAATGAGCTCAGAATGATATCGAGGCTAGGTGGTTGCCCAAGAACCACTAGCCTAACAGGCTGAATACTCAATCAGAAGGAGGCATCTGGTTACCCTAACAAGGCATCATCATTTTTGTAAGAATTTAAAGCTGTTACTATTTTGTGGATTTTGTCGCAGTGGTTAATATTGTCCACATGACGAGCTTTAGCATTGCCATGGGACTAAAGCTCTAAGCATGCCTGTGAGAAACAATTTAGACTAGGTTAACTGAAGACCGAAGAGCCCCCCAAAGGTAGGTAGCACCATTCAATCACCTAGGGGTCAGGGCTGAATGAAAAAGAGGATGATGGCTGACTAGCATTACTTTTCTCGACTTCAGACTCCGTGAAACGTGATCTGCTGCCCCATGCTCCTTCCTTGTGACCTCCGCACCATGATGGGACCGTGAAGCCGAAAACAACCCTTCTTTCTTTAACTTGCCTCCTCAGGTATCTTGTCACAACAACATGAAAAACAACGAATAAAATATTTAGGTACAAGAGGTCAGAGAGCTGGCTCAGAGCTTAAGAGACTATAGCTGCTCTTTCCGAGGTCCTGAGTTCAGTTCCTGGCAACCACATGGTGGCTCCCAACCATCTAGAGTAAGATCTGGTACCCTCTTCTAGTGGGCAGGCATACATGCCGACAGAACACTATATACATAATAAATAAATCTCAAAAAATATTTAGGTACATTCTTAGTATTTATATTTATGTTCTTATGTATTTAGTGTTTTAATTTATGTATAAGACCTTTGTCCTGTAAGACCTAGAACCTTGTTCATAATAATCGCCAATGATATGCTCACTTACTTTTTGATAAAGGATTCTTTAATTAGATTTTGCAAATACACCGGAGAATCATGCGATGTTGCCTGCATCGCATACAATGTTGTGGGGTATTCATCAAAGAAGGCTGCTTGGGCATGGGTTTAAGCCAATAGAAAGTCTTTATTAGCTACCTGGTGACTAGACTGGGTGCTCACGATCCAGTGTAGCCCCGAACCTTTCTCAGGATTAGCTTTTAAGCGTGAGCGAGTGCACACACATACACACACACACACACACACACACACACACACACACACACATGTTCTGGGTTGGCATACTTCAGTTAACAAGAACAGTTAGCCAGAAGCAGAAGTACAGAAGCCAAAAAGAAAGGTTAGTACCTTTAGAAACTTTCCAGAACTGTGGACTTTAATGAATTAGTTGTCTTTATTTTTGTCAGGTGGTGTTGTCTATGTGCTGAGTTTTACAGCCTGAATGGCGCTTCCATCATGGAGTCTGTTGTGCTAAGGTCTGGGGCCCTGTTACACAATTCTGCACATTACTTTGTAACTGGACCAGTGGCAGCAGAATCTTTCATCTCGCCTTTATTGTCTTCAAAATAAAGGCATTTCTTCAATATGACTTTCATTGTTGAATTACCCCTGCAGGAAGCACCTTTTTTTTCTCACCCCTTGCGTGCCTTCTTTATTTATTTATTTTACATACCAACCACAGTTTCCCCTCTCTCCTCTCCTCTTGTTCCCTTACCCGCACCTCCCTTCTACCCTGGCCTGTATTCACTCCTCTAGCTCCATTCAGAAGGGGTAAGGTCTCCCATGAGAAGCAACAATGCATGGTATTTAACAAATTGAGGCAGGACCAAGCTTCTCGTACCCCCCCCCCCGCCCCCTGCATCAAGGCTGGGCAAGGCATCCTACCATAGGGAATAGGTTCCAAAGAGCCAGCTCACACACTGGAACAGCTCCTACTCCCACTTGCATGCCTTTCTTTTTTTAATTTTATTCATTTTTTACATAACAATCCCAGTTCTCCCTCCCTCCTCTCTTTCCACTCCCCCCTTCCCCCCACCCCATCCTACCCCCACCCACTTCTCAGAGAAGTTAAGGCCTCCCCTGGGGAGTCAACTAAGTCTGACCCATCACCTCCTTCAGGCAGGTCAAAGGTCCTTCCCTCCACTCGGCCTCTCCCACATGTCTGAGCAAGGTATCTTTCCATAGAGAATGGGCTACACAAAGCCACTTCAAGCATCAGAGTTAGATCCTGGTACCACTGCCAGTTGCCCCATATACTGTCCAAGCCACTCCATTGACACCTGTATTCAGAAGGCCTAGTTCACTCCTATCGCTCCTATACAGGATCCCCAGTGCTCAGTCCAGAGTCAGTGATCTCCCACTAGTTTGGGTCAACTGATTCAATGGGTTTCCCCATCACAGTCTTGACCCCTTTGGTCATATTATCGCTCTTCCCTCTCTTCAGCTGAAGCTTGGCCCATTGGTTAGTTGTGGATCTCTGCATCTGCTTCCATCTCTTTCTGGAAGAGGGTTCTAGCTTCTCTGGGATTGTGGACTGTAGGCTAGTTATCCTTTGATTTTGTCTGGTATTCACTGATGAGTGCGTACTGTATGTAAATGCCTTTCTGGGTCTGGGTGACCTCACTCAGGATTTTTTTTTTCTAGTTCTGTCCATTTGCCTGAAAATTTAAAGAGGTCATTGATTTTTACTACTGAGTAGTACTCCATTGTGTAAATGTACCACATTTTCTTTATCCATTCTTCTGTGGGGGGGCATCTAGGTTGTTTTCAGGTTCTGGCTATTACAAATAATGCTGCTATGAACATAGTTGAACAAACATCCTTGTGGTGTGATTGTGCCTCTTTTGACTATATGCCCAAAAGTGGTATTGCCGGGTCCTTTTCAAAAATATTTATTTATTTATTATATATACAATTGCTGGGTCTTGAGGTAGATTGATTCCTAATTTTCTGAGAAATTGTCATACTGATTTCTACAGCACTGTACAAGTTTGCACTACCACTAGCAAAGGAGGAGTGTTCCCCTTATTCCACATCCTCTCTAGCATAAGTTGTCATCAGTGTTTTTGATCTTAGCTATCATGACTGCTATAAGATGGTATCTCAGAGTCATTTTGATTTGCATTTTCCTGATGATTAAAGATGTTGAACAATTTCTTAAGTGTCTTTCAGTCATTTGAGATTCCTCTGTTGAGAATTCTCTGTTTAGATCTGGACCCAATTTTTTAATTAGATTATTTGGTAGTTTGGTGCCTAATTTCTTGAGTTCTTTATATATTTTGGAGATCAGTCCTCTGTCTGATGTGGGGTTGGTGAAGATCATTTCCCATTCTGTAGGCAGCCATTTTGTCTTATTGACCATGTTCTTTGCTTTACAGAAGCTTCTCAGTTTCAGGAGGTCCCATTTATTAATTGTTCCTCTCAGTGTCTGTGCTACTGGTGATACATTTAGGAAGCAGTCTCCTGTGCCAATGTGTTTGAGAGTACTTCCCACTTTCTCTTCTATCAGGTTCAGTGTGGCTGGCTTATGTTGAGGTCTTTGATCCATTTGGACTTGAGTTTTGTGCATGGTGATAGGTATGGGTCTATTTTCATTCTTTTACATGTTGATATCCAACTATGCCAGCACAATTCTTGAAGATGTTTTCTTTTTTCCATTTTATATTTTTAGCTTCTTTGTCAAACATTGACTTTTTGTTTTTGTTTTGCAAGACAGGGTTTCTCTATGTGACAGCCCCAGTTATCCTGGAACTCTATAGACCAGGCTTGCCTTGAACTCAGAGATAGGTCTGCCTCTGCCTCCCGAGTGCTAGGATTAAAGTGGTGTATGAGCATGCCTTTCGTAACTGTGGCCATCACCGGTCACCCACAACAGCAGTGGAAAGTTTGTTCAGTTGTGTCTTGATTCCCTTCGCAGACATGATATACAAAGTTTTGGCTCCTATATTGTCACCATGCTTGATCACAGCTTCTACCCAAAGATGTACTAAGTCCTTGGTTGGACATTTTGAGTTCTCAGAGAGTTCAATCCTTGTTGGATTTTTGTTAGTACTGGGCTTGAAGTGATGGCCCGGAGTGTGCTAGGCAAGCACTCTACCACTGTGCTACTTCAACCCCAGCCCCTTGCTCACCTGACAGTGAACTCCCCTGTGACTGTTGCATGTCTAGGAAATGCTACTTTACCATGCATGGTACATACAACGCTGAGGCATCATGAAAAAAAAAATTTTTAACAGCTTATTTTATTTTTTTTAAATATTTTTATGGTTTATTTAACTTTATTTTATGTGCATTGGTATGAAGTGTCAGATCCCCTGGAACTGATCTTCAGACAGTTGTGAGCTGCCATGTGGGTGCTGGGAATTGAACCCGGGTCCTCTGCAAGAGCAGTCAGTGCTCTTAACCACTGAGCCATCTCTCCAGCCCCCTAACAGCTTATTTTAATTGAGGTTCGGAATCCATGCCACGGCTTGCAATGACATTCTTCCCTGTATGGTTGCTACCGAATGAGGTTTCTGTTTTTTAAAACACAGACATTCTTCCCTGTATGGTTGCTACCGAATGAGGTTT
>NC_022026.1:13952489-13959679 GCF_000317375.1 Microtus ochrogaster
GCCCTATCATACAACAAAAGTATATGCTCAACTATGTTCATAGATCTTACTTATTTAATCATGGCATGGGGGAATCAAACCTACGGCCTCGAATGCTGAGGTCATACTCTATCACTGAGTTCCAACCATAACCCTTAAGACTTAAGATTAAATGGAATCTTACTAAATCTGATATGATGAAACTGGGGGTAGAACTGTTATCTCTCAGGTAAACAGGAATTGGAATACATCTATCATTTTTTTTTCAAAGACCTGATTTTTCGTAATGGACTATATGGCCTGTCTGACATCATTAAGTCCCTTTGTCTGCTTTTAATCTGTAGTTTGGACACTGGCTAGTGTTAAGCTATTTTCTGTCCGTGAAGTGGCACGAGCTTGGTTAATGGAAGGAGGAAGATGAACCCCTGAGACTCCTTAACTAAAAGCATTACTTATAGGAGAAATCAGTCTTCTATTTGGGGTGGAGAAAATCAGCTGAAGAGGGGCGCTGAGTGGCCAGGAAATGGCAAGGGAGCTGAAGAAAGGAAAATGGGGAAAGAATGAGCCGAAGCCATCTCCATGGTCTTCACCATTCTTCTGCACAATGGGATCCTTTCTTTTCTCCAAGCTCCTTCTTTCATGCACAGAGCCTGAGAGCCTAAAATTGCAGGCAGAAGAGTAGTGGTACCATTAGCAGCTAAAGGGGAAAAAAACTGCCCATGCCTGGCCCAGATCAGCCAAGTACCATGTCTGTCAGCATAAAACTTGGAAAATAAGAGCATGCATAGCGCACGCGCGCGCGCGCGCACACACACACACACACACACACACACACACACACACACAATAGCTTTACTTAAAAAGTGTCGAAAAGAGGGGAGGGCAAATTATAATTTTAAACTTTCTGTGAAAGTGGGTTCTATTCATTCCCGTTTCCTGTCTTGATGCATTTACATCCTTACACATGGATTGATGCTATACTGTTACTGTTTCTGTTACAATCCTCGAATGAAATTCATAAAGAAGGATTCAATCCTAACTTGCTTAAATATTTTCATTGTTGTTTACTTCGTTCGGATCTAGGCCTCATTAATCACCTGTCATGTTTTGATCTGTGGATCAGGATTTTATCAAGAGCTGGTAAAATTTAATAAAAGGAACTCATTTCTGGAGAAATGAGTTCGTTGCCATGCCAACTATCGATCTCAGATGGAGGTTCAGCCGCCAGTTGCAAAATGGGTACTGTTAGGCAGGCCCTATGGTCTGCCCATAGGAAATCATCAGGTCGCTTATCAAATGATTTGCCAAAAATGGCTTCAGGAGAGAAAGGGGCTATGCCTGTTTGTAGGAAAGATTGCATGGGAACCATCTGTTCATGGAACACCTGAGAATCTTGTAGCAAAGTGGGATATGGCACGCAGCCACAGTCCCGTGCACTTGGGCAGTGATGCTTTCCACCCAAGCATTCCTTAGCATATTAAAGTCACAGAGAGAGAATGAGCAGTTTAATCTATTACCATGTTATGTTTATGAAGTGTAAATGTGGAAAGAAAATCTGCTTACTCCGTGTCATTATGTAAGCGCTTCCTAGGTGTGAGAAAGATTAATAGCAGCTTTATCAAAGAAAGATCTGGGGCTGCACTGTGTTGTATAAAATAAAGGCTAGAGGAAGAAGCAGAGAGACGGGGGAAGAGAATAATAATCAAAGAACTCTTTGAGCTTTTGAAACTCAGAAAACTCCTTTAAAGTTGGGAAGTTATCAGAATATTTGAAAATGTCACAGATTCTAATTTGAGGGATTCCAGTTGCTTTTATTAGAACCGAGACAACTTTCGACACAGAAAATTCATTTTTCTACATTGTTACTAGGTGAATAAAGTGCTTTACTATTTGTTCAACAAATTCTTATTTGAGCACTCACAATGGGGACAGAAGAGCTCATGAATTCGGCTACATGAAGAATGTGCTATTTTGAGCCAAGCTATCTCATGATGGAGAAGTGAAGTCATTCTATTCCTAGTTACAGCAAACTTCAAGCCCTTTGGACATGATCTTTCCCTTCTTGGGCTGCTAGAATCAAGAAATGGGTCATACTGGCTGTGGCAGCTTACGCAGACAGATACCTGTGAGTTTGAGGCCAGCCTTGCCTGCATAATAAATTCTAAACCAGCCATACCCTGTCTCAAAAAAAAGAAGAAAGAAAGAAAGAAAGAAAGAAAGAAAGAAAGAAAGAAAGAAAGAAAGAAGGAAGGACGGAAGGAAGGAAGGAAGGAAGGAAGGAAGGAAGGGAAAAGAAAGAAGGAAGGAGGGAGGGAGAAAGGGTAGGAGAAAGGGAGGAAGGAAGGACAGAAGGAAGGAAGGAAGAGAGGGAGGAAAGAAGATGGAAGGAAGACGGAAGGAAAAGGAAGACAGAAGAAAACAGGTCCTAATGAACACCACACTCAAACCAGAACCAGCTGTTTGTTGTTGTTGTTTTGTTTTAGGTTCATTATATATATATGGGAATGCATGCTAATATTCAAGATGTTAAGACAACATCTCATCAAGGAAACATCTCTTTTCAACAGAGACAACTAAAAAAACCCACAACCAATTAAAATGCAGAGCTGTGGGGCCCAGTCCCAATGGATACATCTACAAAAACGCTCCTGTACCTAAGGCTCGGGGTACTTTGTGGAAGAGGGGGAAGAGCCAGAGGATCAGGGACTCTGGTGAGAGACTGTCTTTCCTAATAATGTCAGAAGCTACATCCATAAAGTCTTACCAAGAAACCCACAAGACCTCAACCCCTACACAAGAACTATGGGAAACTAAGGAATGCCAAGAGGGAGAGAAATTTTCTTCCCCAGTGAGTATCACCCCGATTGGTTTTCCAAAACCAAATGATCAGCCATGAAAGTAACATTATACAGACTGAACAGGCTATATTTAGGTGTGTGTGTGTGTGTGTGTGTGTGTGTGCACGTAAGACAATATTGGATCAAATCTCCAAATTTCTGATTTGATGATAACTTCATCAATGTGATTCCAAAGGCACAGGCAAAAAAAAGGAATAGGTAAATTGTAATTCACCAAAAGTAGTAGCATCAAATGATACTCTCAAGAAAGCAAAGCAGAGGCTAGAGAGATGGCTCAGCGGTTAAGAGCACTGGCTGCTCTTCTAGAGGTCCTGAGTTTAGTTCCCAGCAACCACATGGTGACTCACAACCACCTGTAATGAGATCTGGTGTCCTCTTCTGGCACGCGGGCATACACGGAGGCAGAAGGTTATATACATAATAAATAAATAAATCAAAAGAAAGAAATAAAGAAAGAAAGAAAGAAAGAAAGAAAGAAAGAAAGAAAGAAAGAAAGAAAGAAAGAAAGAAAGGCAATCTACCAAGCAGGAACAAATGTTTGCAAACTGTGTGTCTGAGAAGATGTTGCTGCTCTAATAGAAAGGAAAAACTCAGCTGGGTGCAGTGGCATGCGCCTGAAATCTCTATCAGAGTTCAAGACTATCCTGGCTACATGAAGACCTTGTTCAAATGAAAGAAAAAATATGCAGAGGGAGAAAGGGAGGAAGGGAGAAAGGAAGAAAGGAAGAGAGGAAGGGAGCAAGGAAGAGAGGAAGGGAGGAGGAGGAGGAGGAGGAGGAGGAGGAGGAGGAGGAGGAAAAGAATTCCCTCCATTTAACAATGAAAAGAACCCTATTGAAGAATGGGCTAAGACTATTTCTACAAGGATTCACAAGCAGTCAATCAGCACATGAAAAGATACTAAGCATCATTCCCCCTGTAGAAATGCAGATTACAGACACAATGAGATGCCACTTCATACCCACTCAGCTGGCCACAATAAAGAAAGAAGAAGCAAGCAGTGGAAGGCTGTGAAAAGCTGCAACCCTCCTGCACTGCCAGTGAGAATGTTAAATGGTACAGCCACTGTGGAAGGCAAGCACCTTCTCAAAAAATTAAACCTTGGATGCTCAGCTGGCCCATCATGTGCACTTCGGGTTATAGCCAATAGCCGGGATTCGAAGGGATACCTGATAGCATTATTTTCAACAGCCACAAAGTGGAAACAGCACAAGTGTCTAGCAATCAATGAATACATAAAGCAAATTTTAACACACACATAGACACCCAGAGAAACATCACTTGGCTTTAAAACGAGGGGAAATTTGATGAACAGGGCTGAAATTTAAGTGTGAAATGCAAATGTTAACAGGAATAAGCTGACTCTACTTACTGGCAACACCCGGAGAGGTCAGAAGTCTGCGGAGGGGAGTGGTACCCAGACTGTAGTAGTCAACAATCCAGCACAGTTTCTGGGAGGAACAAAGGAAACTTTGTGAAGATGGATGGGAAGGATGCTCTGCAATGATGCTAACCAATAAGAATGTATTTCAGAATACTAAATTGTACGCTTTCAAATGGTCACAGTAGTAAATATTATGTTTTACATCTTCTATAATAGTAAAAACATAAACCTGAAAGATTTCTTGATTAAAAAGAAACCTAGCCAGAAATCTTTTGCTGTCATGTCCTTTTCTAATTAATACCCTCAGAAAAAAAGAAAAAAAAAACAGATTTCTCCACTTCCATTCTAGCATCCCATGGTGTTATAATTGTCTGCTTCTGTTTCTATGTTCCCCACTGTTATGAGCATGTTAAAGACAGAGGCTGTCTTTTGTTATGATTATAGGCTTTGAATACAGTTAGGCCTTCCGAGCCCAACTCCAAATGTTCCCCCTGACTAACCAGGAGACCTTAAACAACTGATTGTACATCTGTGTGACAGTTTTCTGTGAAAAAACTAGGCTCCAGCTGAGCAGTGGTGGCGCACACCTTTAATCCCAGCACTTGGGAGGCAGAGGCAGGCAGATCTCTGTGACCAGCCTGGTCTACAAGAGCTAGTTCCAGGACAGGCTCCAAAACCACAGAGAAACCCTGTCTCAGAAAAAAAAAAAAAACAAACAACTAGGCTCCATTTGAAATGAGATGACGAAGATGACGTGGCTGTTGAAGAGGTGGTTCAAGATGTGAAGAGCATTTATTTCTCTAGCAGAGGACCCAGGTTTGATTCCCAGCACCTACACCGTGACTCACTGCTATCTGCAACCCCAGCTTCAGGAGATCCAACAGCCATGCATAAAACATTTAGACATGTTAACTAAAATAAATAGATTCTAAAAATACATAAATGAGATGATGCGTGAATGTGTCTGGAAATATAATTATTGAAAAACTAGTTGCAATGACAATCTTAATTATACATATTAAAAGATTCTAGTATAAAATAGCAAATTCAGCCGAGTGGTGGTGGGGCATGTCTTTGATCCCAGCACTCAGGAGGTAGAGGGAGGCAGATCTCTGCGAGTTCGAGGCCAGCCTGGTCTACAGAGCTAGTTCCAGGAGATCTAGGGCTACTACACAGAGAAACCCTATCTCGAAAAAAAGCAAGTTTAATAAACATAATGACTTGTAGTGCAACTATTCTCATTATTTAAAGATTTGTTTTTAATTCATGTGCATCTGTGTCTGTTTGTGCAGTACCTGAGGAATCCAAAAGGGAATATCAGATCTCCTAGATCTCCTGAAATGAAAGCTACAGACAGTTGCTACTGCCTATTTGTGAGTACAAGTAGTCGAACCCAGGTCCTTCATAAAAGCAGCAAACTTTCTTAAGTGCTGAGCCATTTCTCCAGCCCTGTGTCACAACTAGTCCGTTCAACACCTAACACATACCGGCAAAGGTGCTAGCAGCTGGTAGAGGACTTGCATTTGCGTTCATCTTAGTCTTAACTGCCTACTATAAGATATTATTTTCTTAGCCGTGTCCTCTCCTGTATTGAAAGTTCCCTGAAACAGTGTCTTACTTCAGCCAGCACATGGATCAGAGTGGAAGCTGATCCATTCCAGATGAATGAGCACATGAATAAATGAGCTCTAGTTCTGCCATCTGAACTATGCTTTGAACACTTGCCTCCCGCCTTGTGGTACTGTTTTGAGAGGCTATGGAAACTGAAGTAGGGTTACTGTCTGAAGTAAGGCACCATGGGCAGGTGTTTGAAGGCTCAACTCTCCTGTTTTACTTCTACTTCATTTGTTCTGCCCATGATGTGAAGAGCCCTGTCACATGTTCGGAAACTTCCAAAACAGTGAGCGAAAATAAGACTCATCCTCCTTTAATGTTGTTCCATGAGAGAGAGTGGGGGGGGTGGGGTTGTTCTCATTTTTACAGTGGCATGGTGCAGAAGTCACTAGTTGCTTTGGGAACCCACATGAGAAATCTCCCAAAAGGAGAAATGAAGAAAACAGAACTTCAATCCTCTTACACGTTCCCTCCACTTCTGCTTAAGACTCAGGAGATCTTGATTTGTTTTTAATAAGCACTGGCCTGTCCTTTTCTGTGCTTCAGGATTCATTGCCTTGGATTTGCCTGTTTATGTCTTTGCCTCCCTCCTCCAGACTGTGGCTCCTGGAGGGAAGATTGTCTGTCATTCATCTTTGTATGTCACCTATTGAAAGCAGCGGATGACAACACTGATGTCGAGAACCTCCTGGAAGAACGCAGACTAGAATGGATCTGGTGTGTACACGTTCCTTTATGATTGGAGACTTCCGTGAAGTCTGGGCGCGGTGCTCTGCTAACAACAGCAACTCAGTGAACAATCTTAAGTAAATGCCTGGATCTTGTTCCTTGTTTATTTGTTGGTTTTGGAAATAGGCTTCCATTGTGCAGCCTAGACTGCCCTGGAACTTGAGCCCCCCTCCCATCTCCCCATCTCAGCCTCCCAAGAACTTGGATTATAGGTGTGTACCAAAATTCCAGGCCACTGGGTCCTTATTTACACGATCAGTGTTAGGCCTGAGGTTTTCTTGAGAACAATGCAACAGAATATTCCTCATTCCACATCTTTTAGGTATGTTAAATGGGGTACTTACCATGATATCTGACAAACTAACGGGAATGCTTCGAAGGGCTTCCAGCAGGGAGGAGGAAGGATGAGAGAGTGAGGTCCACCCAACGAGCGAGTGAAAGATCAAGAACTAAAACACCAAAATGAGCTGGGCGTGGTGGCGCACGCCTTTAATCCCAGAACTAGGGAGGCAGAGGCAGGCGGATCTCTGTGAGTTTGAGACCAAGACCAGCCTGGTCTACAGACAGGACAGGCTCCAAAGCCACAGAGAAACCCTGTCTTGAAAAACCAAAAAAAAAAAAAAAAA
>NC_022026.1:13959779-13979967 GCF_000317375.1 Microtus ochrogaster
GGGAGGCAGAGGCAGGCGGATCTCTGTGAGTTTGAGACCAAGACCAGCCGTCTGAACAGACAGGACCGGCCTCAAAGCCACAGAGAAACCCTAACAAAAAAAAAAAAAAAAAAAGAAACCAAAACACCAAAATGGCAGATAAACAAGCCACACAGTATCACACACTTGGAACCCCCATCATAGAAGAGTCTGAGGCAGAGGAATTCTAAATGTTTAAAGTCAGCCTGGGTTATATAGCAAACTCCAGGCCAGCCAAGCCTGTATATTGAAACCTTGTCTCAAGAAAATCAAAAGTTAATTAATGAATTAATAGTTACAAAAAGAAAAAAAAAAGGGAGCTGGGCAGTGGTGGAACAAGCCCTTAGTCCCATCACTCGGAAAGCGAAGGCAGCTGGATCTCTGTGAGTTCAAGGCCAGCCTATTCTACAGAATGAACAGGCTAGCCAAGGCTACACAGAGAAACCCTGTCTTGAGAAGGTAAACAAAAAAACAAACAAACAAAAACATCACTTTAAGAGCTGCTGCGGTGGCTGAGTGGATAAAGGCACTTGTTACCAAGCCTAGGGACAGGAGTTTGATCCTCCCTGGACCCACAAAGGAGGGGAAAAAATTGTAAAGGTGTCCTCTGACCTCGGGATGCTAACTGTGGCGCACGTGCGTGTGCGTACGCACACTCACTCACATACACACACACACGAGTGCACACATGTGTACATGGAAAAAATTAAAAACAACATTTTAATGTTATCTGAAGCATATGCTTCTCCAAGAATAAGTTTTACCATCTCAAAATACTCTTTACTAATAAGTCATTTTATTCTGGAATTGGTTTCAATGATGTCCTTCACCATCACCAAGAAATGTACAAGTGTTTAGGTTAGCCAGGGAATGGTTTCAACCAGCAGTCTTAACTATGGCTCACAATGTTACATTGGTTCCACGAGGCTGTCCGCTGTCCCTGAAAACAGTGCTAGAATCCTTCCTGATCAATCTGCACCCATCTGTACTGCGCCCAGGGCCCAGAGGCACCTAGACTTTAACTCCAGCAGCAAATCCTGTTAGAACAAACTCAGCTATCGTAAATAGTGCTTAGAAGCTGACTATCAGAGGGACTTCCTGCCTTTTGGAGGGAGCGACAGGCGAAAGGTGGGGAGAAAGGGAGGGCCGTATTTCTTGTAAGGCAAGTTGACTTGGGGCCTTGCTTTGCTTCCTTCCCAAACATGAATGTCTGAAGATGAGCAGTTACTCGGGCTAACTGCTTTGAATTGATCCTTCTGTTTGAAAATATTTGGAGGCAACGGAGGCAGGATTAAGAAACACAAGGCTGTCAAGTCTCCATTTTCACAAAGAAGAGCTAAGTATTTCTAATTACAAAAGGCTGGGCAGGCTTCAATTTGTGAAAAATGTCAAAGAGAAGACAATGCTGCTAAAACCTTCTGTGGATTTACAAAGAAACTGTACATATGGCAGACCTTCATGTCTCATTATGTAGCCTGATCTCTTCTTTCGAATTCCCTTTGCACTTCGGAGGAGGAAAAGCAGTTGGAAATCCCTCCACATATATCCAGGTGTACCCATTCACACTCTTTCACAACTACTTAAGCCTATTGTCACTCCGCTTGGAATTTCCATATTATATTAGATCTCATCTTCACTGGGCCATTTGGCATCTAAAACAATTGATTGCCCCAATAATAGTATCGCCTTACATCATGAGGACTAGGCATACAGCCGGCGCCATTAAGAGGATATAATAAGGAAGACATAATTCTTTTCTTTCCTTGAGGAAATCACAGGAGGAGAGCCAAATTGCTTGTTTCTGTTTTGGGTGCAGTTAGGGCAGACAACATCTCCCTGAAGCTGCTAATTGATTCACTTTCAGATGCATAGCCAGGCCAAGAGCAAGGAGTCAATCCAAATCACAACCTCCCCCCCCCCTTTTCCCCTCGTGTATCCATTTTGCACTGTTTGTTGAAAGTGTGTAGCAGGGCCAGGACCCTGAGGTCTGCTTACCTCAGTGGGAGGGTACTTGTCTACTCTTTCCTAAGTCTTGAGTTCAAATGCGAAGAACAAAAATAGATGATGGGCTTGTATACAGGTAGGCAAAAGCCTCCCTGTGTTTTAGTTCCCAACTTAAAATTGTAAAGGAGCTCTCTTACTGGCTCAGTGTTCTGCTTTTGTCTATGAGGCTGGGTCACAGTATGGTCTGGAACTTGTTCTGGAGCCTAAATCAGTCTTTAACTCAAGCCCCTCCTGTCTCAGCTTTCCGAATGCTGAGATCACAAGCATACACTTTGAGGCCTGGTTCACAGACAGATTTTTTTTCAAGACAGGGTTTCTCAGTAGCTTTGGAGCCTGTCCTGGAACTCGTTCTGTAGACCAGGCTGGCCTTGAACTCACAGAGATCTGTTTGCCCCTGCCTTTGGCTTCCAACACTTCTCTTCACACACTTCTCCTTCTTCTCTTAAGGAGAACTTTAGCTGGGCATGGTGGTACACACAGGTTATCCCAGCACTTGGGAAGTAGAGCCAGAGAGATCACCGATTCGGGCTAGCCTGAACTACATGGCATGTTCCAGCCTACAATTTAGGAAGACTTAGGAAAAAGAGAAGGAGGATGGGGGAAAGATTTTGAACATTTCTCTGGGTTCTGTATTGAATGTTTCCTTTTTTTATTTCTTTTTCTTTCGTTTTGTTTTCTGTTTGTTTAGTTTGGGGGGTAGGGGTGGAACTCACTCTGTAGACGAGACTGGCCTTGAAAACTGAGATCCACCTGACCCTACCTCTTGAGTGCCAGGATTAAAGGAGTGCATCGCCACGCCCTGTGTTCTATTGGATGGTTCTAGATAGTTTCTTGTATTAACTCTTTAATCAATGATATAAGTACTTGACAAATGAAGTACCAGGAAATGTAAATAACTCGGGTTGATCATGCAACCAGTAAGGTCCTGGTTTGAGATCTGTATCCAGACTCTCCTTTGTGAACTAGTTATGAATTGTCTTTTTTTCTCATCCTGTTAATATGGGAAGGAATCCCATATAAGACTTTGAAATGCATTTTTACTAAAGGATATGATTTAAATGGCATTCGTGTGCTGCTGATATGAAATAGAAAATAGGAGATTAAGTTAAAGACAAAAAGTCATGCTAGAAACCACTGACCAATGGGAAAGATGCAAAGAATCCACACTCATCAAAACATTATTTATTTCTTTGAAAATGGATACATTACTGCAGGTATCAGTTATAATACTGAAGCAGGGAACGGGGGCTGTAGGCTAGTGGTAAGGTCCTTACATAAGCACCGATCCTGGGAGCTTCAAGATATTTCTTTCCTCC
Source organism: Microtus ochrogaster (assembly GCF_000317375.1). Lineage (NCBI taxonomy): Eukaryota > Metazoa > Chordata > Mammalia > Rodentia > Cricetidae > Microtus > Microtus ochrogaster. The sequence goes on from NC_022026.1 coordinate 13,963,118, forward strand.
TGTCCCAGACTGAAAGAGACTGTTGACAACAAAGTGTTGTTTCCCTGAAGTTATATTCAGAGCAATTGCGAATACAGCACGGAAGGCCATGGACACTCAACCCACAGGGCCCAAACCACATAATTCTACTTGCTAAGCAGAGAAAAGCCCCACTATTTTTAGAGCCATTTACCCTAACTACCCTGTGTCTTCTATCCAGCAACCCAGAGCAGAGGAGAAGCCAAGCGTAACTATGCTCTTAGATCCAGTGGCACGCCTCCGGAAAATACTCAAATATCCAGCTGAGTAAGAATTGTGGGCCAAACTCCAATCACCTAATGCCAGAACAGTTTAGAATTCTCTTTGCTATCCTTGCATATAAATTCAGAAGTTTTGACACACAGAGAAAAATGAACACTTCTTGAGAACCCCACTTAAAACATGCGGTGAGTCACATAGGGATCCCTTAAAGTGAAAAAGCCCTGATTCCAGAACGATGCATTTGAAGCAACTGTTACAGAGACTTGATGAACACTCAAACGGTACAAACCAAAGCAGCACATGGCAATCTTTTTCTTCACTGAGGAATATTTTGTAAACTCATTTCTCATATGTGAGAAAGTCATTCTTCGTCATGAAAAGATTCCTTGGTCAGTACATCTGTTTCCGAGGATGGGCATTTGGTGACCCTTGGGGACCTACCTACTTCATACATACCATATGAGTTGAGGTGCATGTGATGCCGCCAGAGTGCTCAGTTGGTTAGGCTGCCAAATGATAGCTGTGGGTGACTCTGGAAAGTTCTACACCCCCTGATTTTCCTCCAGTGAACTACCGGAGGAACCAAAAAAAAAAAAAAAAGGAATTGCAGTGGGATTACATCATAACACCATAGGAGTTTAGGACAATTATGCTGACTTGGAGGACTCACCAATACAGGAGTAGTAGTTAAGGTACACATGGGCACTTCAACTGATTGACAGACAAAGCTGGAGAAGAAGGTCACGTAGTTTTCCCCAAGCCCTCGGCCTCTCCTAATTTCTCTGTTAAGCTGTACTACCTTTGAATCTCAATTGTTGACGCAATGAATGGTGGAGTTTTTATCACTTACTCTTCTCTTAGGAAATATGTTTCTTTTTCAAAAATAATGCAAAGAGCTTCCTTCATCCGCACCTCCCCATTCCACTCCAGCTGTACCCCCGAAACCTCTCAGTGGTATCAGTCTGGATCCTGAGAAATGGTAGGGCATCCCATGAGCAAGGCAGGAATGCAGCGAGCTGGGGGGGGGGGGGACTTAGCTAAGGTTGTCACATCTCTGACCGCTAGTTCAGGGTGGGAGCTGAGCTCTCTCTGAAGGAAAGAAAGCTGGTCGCCTCGTCAGATATTTCCCCATCTCCCCCCTGCAAGTATCTCGAGGTGCAGCCCAATGAGTCCTCTTTGCCTGCTTTCTATTGCTGATGGTTGAGGCTGTGTTTCGACCCCTCCCACACATGCAGGGCTGCTGTTGGCAAGGATCTTCACGTGGGTGAGAATACACTAGGCTGAAAATGAAGGAGGCCTTCTATTGGACCATCCCCCCTAGTGCCTGGGTCTTGGACTGCTTTTTTGAGTCCTTATAATGACAGGCTACAGGAAAAGGGAAGATTGCCTTATTCTGGGGCCTGAGAAGCTTTAATCTGCTAAAACTGGGCCGAATGTTTCCACATGGAATGAGATTGTTTTGGGAGAAGGACCTAATGGAACAAGAAAAAGCGTGTTATCAGTTTGCATGATGTGGTAGGGTGAGGTGCCCCAATCACAAAGCCAGGCTTGGCAGACTGTAAAAGGAGGTTCATCCATTTCTCTCCAAGGCGTCACACAGTGGAGCGCAGGGACCACTCACCACACTGCCTCCTTTACGAGGGGTTCCTTGCTTGATTTACATAGCTGCCACGATTTTGTGCCTCTAAATGCTTATTTCAGTTTATTTAATGCATCTGAAAACCCTAAAGAGAGGCATTACTATTCACCTCCTTTCAAAAATGTGGCAATTGAGGTGCTGAATTCCTAAATCATTTGTCAGAGGTCAGAAAGTCAGTTAGTAGCGAGATGTATGGGACTTGAGTGTAATTGGTTAGAGGCCAAAGGCCATGCAGTGATCACAAGATTTTTGAGAAGGTGAAAGCATAAATGAGTCTAAGCATGAATGAAGGGTATGGGACAGAGACAAATGAGAGAAAGGAGGGGTGTGTGTGTGTGTGTGTGTGTGTGTGTGTGTGTGTGTGTGTTGGAACTAGAGATGTAGCTCAGTTTTAGGGCAGAGGTGCCTAGAGAGGTATTACTGATGGGGTCGGAGGTCCAGGCTCAATTCCCTGTTATCTAACAAGGCATAGAGGATGAGAGTCTATTCAAAAGGAGTAGGACTTGGTATGGTTTGTGGTGAGGGCAGAATAGGTCACTGTCCTGCTTACACTGCCGGACTACTAGTGTGGTTTCCTGCAGAGCCAATTTTCGTCCCAAAGCCCCTCAGGCCGTGCCCTAGTAGCACAAGGTACACCTGTTAAGATGAGAGCAGCAATTGTTAGCTGGATTGCTCCTGAACACCTAGCTCTGGAAGCCCAAGTGGCAGACAACGCGGTTTTGTTTCTCTGAATTCTCTGAAAAGGTAAAACAAAACTGTGCCAGCTCCCCCATTCCTCCAAGTGAAGCTGCCACAAGCTGGCTGAATGCAGGCTTTTCCTTGAAAAGGACCGGGCCCCAGTGGTGCAGACACACACACACACACACACACACACACACACACACACACACACACACCTCTTATTTTTCCAACAAATTTCTCATGCTGGACTTCCCTAGTGCCTACAGCCTACTTCTAGTAGTACCTACCTCCTTTACAGAAGGCCCTGCCTTTTGTTTTGTTTTGAGTCCTTTGGCCTGGAGCAAGAGATTTAGTAGAAGGTGACCTTGAACACCGGGATCTTCCAGGCCTTTACCAAGGATTGGAATTACAGACTGGAGCCAACAGGCTGTGAGGAACTCCTGCTTTGTAAAAGTGTTAGGTGTGAACCCAGTGTCACCCTGTTGCTCAGGAATGCACAGCCACTTACAATAACCAAAGCCCCAAAGAGTTGGATTTGAATTACAAGGTGCCTAGAGCTAGTGCTAACTCCTGCACCTTCAGCAGGGCCCCTGAGGCCTGCTGAAGTGTCACAGGCTTAGGGTTTCAAAGACCCGCCCCTGGGAAGACTGGGAACCTCCCTGACACTTCCAGCACTGACTACCAAACTCATACCCACCACCTTGGTCCCAGAAAGATCTCTCAAATTCTTCCTTAGAGCATCAGAATCAGCTAGTTTTAAAAGTGCTCTGTCCTCGACAACATGGGAAACATTTTAGCCCCTGATTCTGATGTTTGCTAAGGAGGAGATAAGTGATTTTCATTTAGGCTCCTTCTAAACAGAAGGAAAGCCAGGAGTGGGCTAGTATAGCAGCAGGCTAGCTAACCTGGGCTATATTTTGAGTTCCAGGCCAGACTAGGCTACGAAGTGAGACCCTGTTTCAAATAACAAGGAGGAGAAAGCACAGAGGGGTGACTTTTTTGCACCCAAGTGTCGCTGCTGGACAGTGGCAGTCTCGGCATTACTCTAGATCTCCTACCTCATGACAAGTATTTGCTGAAGCCAGATTCATTGGACCCTGTGTTGTCCACTTAAAGTCTCTCTAATTTGGGGGCTCCTGTTCCAGCCTAGGGATAGGAAGACCAGCTAAGGAATAGACATCATACCATGACCAACTTTGTGGGAGATGATTCTGAACTCTGAAACGCAGGTGACTTCAGGCCAGTGCCTCAGTTTCCCCATATGTAAATTATTGTGGAGGGGATTTCTTGAGGTGATTTGCATTCAGCGCCTGGCAAAGGATGTTAAAAGGATCTGTTCTTGCTTTCCATGAGTTTTCTGTTCACCTGGATGTGGAGGGAGAAGCCAGGTGGGGAGGGGACTGGGAGCAGATATTAATGAGGGACAACTAGTCAAACACGGACGTTTTCAAAAGTTACAAGCACAAAGGTCCAAAGGGTCAGTCCTTGCATTGGACAAACAGAACTAAGTGAACGTACGGCTTTTTGAGGGCCTGACTTTGAAGATCTAGATTGGGGGCGGGAAAGGGGCGTGCCAGGGGCCCTTCAGGGTCAGATAGTCTTCTGTGCACAACGCCATTTATCCCAAGCGTGCTAGTCCCAGATCCTCGACCCCAAGAAGGGCAAGGGCCACGTTCCTCCCACTCGCCTTTTGGTCTACGGCTGCCGCGGACAGCGCGAAGGATGAGAAAAACGAACCACAAAGGCACAAGCGACAAAATAGCATAGCGGCGGCGAGCATCCAAGCAAGCTCAAGCCCTGCATCAGGCACGAGGCGCTCCAGGAGGGGCTTAGGGAGCTCTGGAATCCTCACCTTCGCCTTGCTCGGGCAGGCGGAGCAAAGAGAGTTCACTAAAGACGTGATTCCATCGGGTGCGAAAGAAGCTGTTTGTGTCCGGTGATCTTCGGCCATGCAGTTTCACAACTACTCAGCAGTCTCAGCCACACGCGAGAGGGCGAGTGGAGTCGGAGAGCGCAGCATCTGCTGCTCCCCCTTAAATATCCAGCCGCTAAACTACCTGGATTGTGCTTCTTGGAAGGAGCTTGGACCACCGAAATTTTTAATAATGATTCCCAAACATTTAACATTTTTGGGTTTTTTGTTCGTTTTGTTTTGTTTTGTTTTGTTTTGTTTGAAGAGACTATTTGAGAACAAAGCCGCCCAGTCCAGGGTCGGGAGAGAGGCACGTACCACTCCGTTTAAGTTAAAGACCCAGGAAAGCCAGGCAAAGGGCCGCTAAGCCCCTACACCTTACCTTCCACCCCTGTTGGCTGCAGAGAGGCCAGCTGGCCTTCTAGGAATCACTAAGCTCAGGAATTGGAGGATGAAGAGGAGGTGTGCGCGGGAGTCTATTCCACGGAGACGTTTGTCCATCTCGCATGGATGCTGTGTAAAAACTTCCCTCGTGAGCAGGACTCTGGAGACACGGGAGAAAAGGTCTGTTTAGAAAACAGACCCAAAGGAAGTTTTTAGAAGAAAGTATGGAGCGGAGTGGGTGCTAGGGGGAAAGGCAAGTGTCTATTCGTTTGTCCAGGAAACAGAGGACAAGCCTGTATCTATGGCAACAGACCAAGAACTGTGCTAAAGCACTAGAAGGACCTCTTTTTTTTTTCCGAAAAGGAAACTGACCCGAAAGGGGGTCAAAATTGACCCAATATGAAAGTCATCTGGACGGAGCACAGCGAAGACCAGAGGTTTCCCATTTCAATGATAAATGACAGACAGCATACGCCCAACCCCCATGTCTTTCCCACACCCACCGACTCCCAGAAAAGAGCTAGATCAAAAGAGCCATAGACCCCTCATGCCAGGCAGTTGTAAATACTGAGTCTGCTGGGCCTCCAACTTCCATTGCCAAACTCTCCCCTAGAATTGGTCTGAGAGCCATGAGCTCCCAGGCAGTGTTACTGCCTAGCCAAAATACTGATTGATGGCTGCCATTCTGAATTCTAGATTTCCTTTGGCTTGGTTCTGGAATCCTCAGAACAGGCAGACTACCAAGCTGTAAGGAGAGCAGGGCAAGGGAGCTTAGTCACTGGTGGAGGCTGCTGCTGAGGTCCAGCCCAGCACTGACGCTTCTTTGTGCTCTTCTGCCAGAGTTTGTCACCACAACTTCTCAGAACCCAGTACTTGTGACATATGTGTGTGTGTGTGTGTGTGTGTGTGTGTGTGTGTTGGCAATCCTCCCTACTAAAGCTTTGGACTTCACTTGAACTGCTTTACTCCTGGGAAGAGAAGCCAGGATGCTCACACCTGACCAGGATGCTCACACCTGGGTATCTTTGTTCTGAGAAGGGTAATAATGAGTTTGCTAGAGACAGGTAGTTCTCATCAAAAGAATCAAGTATTTTTAGGAATTTGTGTGTGTGTGTGTGTGTGTTGGGGGAGTATTTTTATTTCATATATGCCATAAATTCACTGGCTCCTCCATTGCTTCCAAGACTACAGACATTTCCTTATATTCTGCCACTCACAAATAGTGACAGCATAATCCTAGCTCCTGCCAATGTGCTAAACCGATGCAGAAGAAACCCCTTCCTGCCTAGCTGCTACAGCGATGCACAGGATCCTGGGCTTCCATTTGGCTTGCTCTGGAGCCACTGTCAGGATTGCAGAGTTCACCAAAAGAGGTAGCAACAAAACAAGAACAAAACCAACAAAACACAGTTTGTATCCCAAAGCTGTGAAACCAGTTTCCTAGACAATTCCCTCAGGCATCAGGAGAGATAGCAGCAAGTCTCAGCTGCAACAGGCAAGAGCAATTTTCCTATTTCCTAGGAGTGGAGAACCCCTCTAGCCCTACCCCCCAAACCTACCCCACCCCCACCCCGTTCTTCACAAGGACCTCAGTTACCAATCAGCAAGGCCTGCTCTTCACTGGTAGCCGGTGGGAGATCTGGAGCTGCATTACCCGGGAGCCAAGGAAGAAATGTCAGGGTTGGGCTACAATTCCAGGTAGCCCACTTCCCAACTAGCTTGTAGACCCAGGAGGTTTCATGTAGCTGTCACAGAGACTATTTCTTGGGAAGGAATAAGAACGAGAATCAAGATCTCTTCCAATGAGTGACATTCTGGGGGGGGGGATGAGCAAATTTTCACAGGAGGAGGGTTGAGCACTCCGTTCTGTTTGCTCTGTTCCCAGAAGCACCAGAGTCTAAGTCCTTCTGGGAATCCATATGCTAGTGTTGGGGGTGACGATGAGGGTGAGAATGTGACTTGGGTGCCCAGAGGGTGCTAATGGTCTGAGTAAGGGATGTGTGTTTGTGTGCGTGAGCAGAACACGTTAAGAGACTGATCCGGAGGCAGGATGGATGGATGACTTACGCTGGGTGATGTTCGATTGGAAATTTTGGTCTGTTTTACAAATGCATAAGCCTCAGTCACACAGTTTTCACCAGACCACTTCCTGGAGAGCTGCACTCTTGTTCAAGTTCTGTCCTGAGTCAGAACGCCCTGACGAGGATCAAAAGCTTCCACAGTTCCCCTACTCCTGGGCTGACTAAACTGTGGCAAAGGAAAGAATCTATGGAATTCCGGGTAGAAGGATGGCCTTCCCCTAGCCTAGTCTCCACAAAGAAGCAGGATTAGACCCTGTCTCTCATAGGTTCTTCGTGGCATCTATTACTGACTTATTCTTGACCACTCAAAGGCAGTTGCCCATTGGCTCAGTGTTCCACTAAGCCGGTAAGAGTCACTGCAGGAGAAATGGCGTTTTAGTCTTACCTGTTGGACTCTGGCTGGGTTTCTGGCTCAGGACACATTGAAAACTACCTAGGGGTCTAGGTCATATTGTAGCAGTCCCACTGGGACTGAGATGACTTTCAGGAAGCCTAGGGAGGTCCCTTCATACTTTGGGCATGATAGAGCAGGAGGAGAAGAGATGCTTGCTTGCAACCAAAATCCTAACACACGCCCAGGAAAAGTGAGAGCAATACCTCTGGAAGACTTTCTGGTCCACCGCACAGCTCTGGAGACAGGTATCATTAAGAGTTCCTTAGGGGCCATGGCTCCAGGGGTTGAGGTGCATTGCGAGGTTACTTGGGATCTTGCCTTTCCAGGCACACCAGTCAAGAGGACGACTATGGAGTCTAGCCCTCAGAAGCCCTCAAGGGCCAGGTGAAGGGAATCTCAAAGCTTTGCCATGCCAGGCCTGCAGCACCGACCCTAGTTGAGGTCTGGATTACCACGCGAAGTGACTGCCACGTGAGAAAGTCTGTGAGGCGCATAATGCGCGGCACCTCGTTAGGGCCAGGCATACTTGGGGAGCTAGGCCTGCACCATCCGCGGCCCCATCATTCATTTCCCTGGACGTGCTGGTAAAAATGCATCAAAACAGGCTGCGGATCGCGGTATAAAAGCACAGCGGGATGAGCTGCTTTCCAAAAAGGATCTCGGTGATTGGACCGAGCTCGGCGTGATTGACAAGAGCTTAGTTTGGTAAAGGGAAGACACGCAAGCTTTCACAGCGGGATCTCTTTTCTAAAATATATCACACTAGCCTTTGAAAAGCGCCGCACACTATAAGGAAATAGCGTTTCACGGCTCGCTTTATGGTGCGATGACATTTCTTTAAAACACAGAGAAGATCAAAAAAAGAGAGAGAGAGAAATAAAATGTGTTGCAAACACAATGTTTTAATTAGTTTATTCTGCGCGTTGCTTTTATCTGACGTATACATTGCGGGTTCCCCTTTTAATTAAACAGCCCCTCTTGAGCGGTGGCGGGCTAGGAAGAGAGGAGAGGCGCTGCGCCCCTTCGTCCCCTTTGGGAAAAACGGAAAGGCTAGATGGCCTCAGAGCCCAGCTCACAGGCCCCTGTGCCCTCCCGACAGGGACAGGCCGACCGCGGCTCTGGGCTTTCAGAAGCTCTAGGACCGGAGCGCCCCACAGAGGCGGAAAAGAGGGAGGGGAAGAGGAGAAAAAGCGGAGGAGGTGCCCCACAGGGAGCCGAATGGAAGGAAAGCCGTCCAAGTAGCTTGGGCTTGGCGCCAGCCTCCCAGTCCTTTCCTCCCACCCCTTGTCATCAGCAGACTCGCTTTTCTCCAGGCCCTCTCTCCTCTCCTGGGTGCGAGGCCGCGGCAGAGATCGGGCTGAGCTCCGCGGGTACCTAACCCCTCTCTAGTTTTTGCTCTCGGATCTGCCACTTCTTCGCCCTCCCTGGATCCCCAAGTAGCTGATCTTCTGATTCCTGTCCAATTGGAAGAGGAGACCGGGGAAGCACCAGCTTCCCGAAAGCGCGGGAGCCCCAGGCACTGTCCTAAGAGGGCGCCCCCCCGCCCCGCCCCAGAAAGGCTCCGCAGAAGCTACCGTTTGGGGGGGGGGGAACCATCGTGAACCCAACAAGGCCTGTCCTTACATTCACATACTCTTAAGTTCTTTCTTTTCCTTGTTGTTTTGGGTTTTTGTTTGTTTTGCTTTTGACGAGGGGGCTGGTGTTTGCTTGTTTTTGTTTTGGACAGGTCCTTACTCTGTAGCTCAGGGTATATTTGAACTGGGCTGGCCTCCACCTCACCAGTTTCCTGTCTTAGCGTCCTGAGTGCTATGATTACAGGTGTGAGCCACCACTTCGTTTTACAGGCGTGCTTCTGAAGATGCACCTCAGATTTCAGTTTAACTAATAAAAATCCCGTCCCGCCTTTCACCTTCCACACACAGATCCTGGCGTCCTCGCTTCAATCTCAGTCCGATGCCAAACCTCAAAGCGCTCTCAATACTTGTGGCTCAGGCCTGGAGGTGCTTGTTCTGGGTGGTTGTAACCTTAAAAGTAATGTGTTGGTTTGTCAGTTTTATTGCTGATGGCTAAACACTCAAAATAGCCCACGAAGTCAGGTAAGACCGGGAGGAAGTTGAGAGACACATATTGCAGCTTCCTAAACAAATCCCAGGCACAAGCTAGTAAATCGGTGATTTCCAGGAAGCTGTCCTCTCCAGCCCAAAGGGACTGGGAATGGAAGGGGCTGCCTCAAGACTTCAGCATGAAGGTGAGGAGATTGGAATGGGGTAAGGATAGCTAGCTCATGGGTGGAGGTGCTTGTCTTTATCTTTTCCTCAGAGAAGTTCTTTCCGATGAGTCTCTCTTCAGACTTGGACAGAAAGTAGTGTAAGCTGCAAATGCCTCTACCGTTGACTGCCAGTGAGGTCTGGAATGTTGCTTCTCTTGGGGAAGGGAAAGACTCATCAATTTTTCCATCACTTTTCTTTTAATATTTGAATTTGGGTAAATGTCTGAAATTTCTGCTCTTTAAGATCGAGGACACTGTTCCTACTTGAGCAGCCTTTCCCATTTAAGTAACAGGGCTGCTGAATGGACTTGCTAAGACAAGTGCAAAAAACACTTGGTGAGAGCTAAGGTCTTCCTTTAATGTGTGGTTTCTATGAATCGGAAAACCCCGCGTTATGGACTGTATGCATACTATACTTTCTCCGTTGTGTTATCCTCAGGGGGCTCTTCTTGTCACTAAGTTATTTGCTGTCCACCTACATTATAATAACAATGAATGGAAACGAACTGATACGTGTCTGAACAGAGTGGAGCCGAGGAATCTCCCAGAGCAGTTTGCTTCCCAAGTCATCTGTGCATTGCATTCAAAATAATAACCTGAATCCAATAGAGCTGCAGAATGACAGTAGAACTTACATATGGGTCGGTGGAGCTCCAAAGCCTCTTTCATGGCTACCCTTGTGTGCGTGTGTGACGTTCTGGAATTGAAGAATTTAAAAGAATAACAATAAGCCTCAAATTGCCGCCAGGTGATCTTTCAATTTGTTTCAAAAGGCCCAGAAAGTAAGGAATACTCAATTCAATCCTTAATGACTATATGCTGCAGAAATAGACAGCAGTAAAATAGTAATGAAAGAAGTTTCTCCCCCCAAAAAAACAAAAAAGCATGAACTCAAGCTGATTCTTTTTAATTCCCCCAGTGCAGGGTCTTCCCATTTGAATGTTTGTCCCAGCAAGCATCAAAACTCATCTGGATTGGAAAAAGACAGAAGAAAAAGCATCTTTGTTTAAAATTTACTCTCAAACTTGTAAGTGATCAACACAGCACTTAACACAAAGCCTAGCATTTGTTTTCAGGATGCTAAACTGTTTTGCTGAATTATGTGCATGACCAGTGACTGGGAGCATCATTTAATCTCACTCTCTCATGGTACTCCAGAACGTCTTAAATAGAGCATAAAAGTTATAAATATTTTGATGAGCCAATTATTGCTTCTATCAATAAAAGAAGTCTTTCTATAAAGCCAAAGCATCCCTCTTACCTCTTGACTCCTCTTGTTTCAAAGAGATGCCTTTATAAGTGGAGCCAAGCTGCAATATCTAGCTTCCTCTGTTCCTTTCAATTGTCTGGACACCGAGTGGCATGAAGTTGCCTTCCCTGAAAACATAAGATGTACGCATGTAGCTAGGGCAGAAAGAGGAAGAGCCAAGTGAGCAAATGTCACTAGGGAGCAATTGCAAGTAACACCCCTGTCCCCTTCTCTTTTCTTCTAAGGCCTCCTAGGAGTGGAGCTGCTGAGATGAAGAAAACTGCCTTGTTCTTCAGGTAGCCCCTTCTGTCACAATCGGCCAGTAGAAATCTTGTGTACACAGCTAAAGCATAGCCCTTTCAAAATAATTGCTCCCACATCTAGGAGCAAATAATTTCTATCAGAATTCCTTGATTTCATCCCCTTTTGATGAGGGCCAGGGAATATTTCTGAAGAGTTGAAAGAGTGAGACAGAAGTTGAAGATTTTTCTACATGGGACATCTGTTGGGCCAAGGGAACAGAGAGAGACAGAAATCTAGAGTGGGGAATTCAGGATTACCAGCAGAATACCCCCCCCGACTTAGAGCAACTGAAAGCTGGGACATAATACCAGGGCCCAAGAAGACAGGCCTGGAACATCTGCGGGAGCACTAAGACTCCAAATAGTTGCTATGGTGGGATGATGTCACACTCCAGTTAACGAAGTGCTTGGATAGCAGTTCCCTGGCACCCCCTCCCTAGACATGGAGTAGGCAGTCTAGGGTGCGGATAGCTATCTCTTTATTTAAAATTTCTAAGGTTATTTCAGCCCGAAGCCAGGAGTTTCAACCTGGATCCACCCTATTGCTGTTAGGGCAGAAACACAGAATCTCTTCCCTTCTCAAATTGGTGGTGGGGGAGGAAGAGTGTCAAATTTAGCAAAGAAAACTAGACGCTCAATATTAATCTCCAGTTGAGACCCATGCCACTAGCAGATAATGTGGGAGCTGGTGTTTAAGTGGGTCTGTTAAGGCCGTGGATACTCCTCCCCTCCTAGGGAGCAAATTACAAACTTCTGTGTATATCTGCCACACCAGTTAGAAGCTGTATAGAAACCACCAAACAATCAGTGGAGAGTCTCTTGGCTCCAAAAACTTTAGAGGTTAAAACCACTTCAGGAGGATGGAAGACAGGAAGATTTTTTTCTAAAGTGGAGAAAAGGTATTTAAGTGATGAGATGAAGAAGGATTTTCCAGAATATTTAATGCCTTTAAGCTGCCCTTGGTCCTCAGAAGAACTTGACCTTTAGCCCTGATCAAACTGAGTACTGAAGTGTGTGCAGGGGGGTAGGGAAGACAGGGCTGGACAGAGAGCTTGGACTCAGGAATTTCACTTTTTCACCCATCGTGGAGGCATCCAGGGCTTTCTCACTAAAACCAGGCCTTTCTGCTCTTGAAGTCTTCTCTATGAATCTGACAAAAGCAGGGGAAACTAGCACAGAGAATGCAGAGGGCCAAGTGGGCATTGAACTCGGATCCTGAAAGACAGAGGGAAGGAAAGCTTGGACACACACAGTCAGGGCCAATAGGGAAAGAGGTTCAGGTAAATGTGACAGGGTGACGAAAGGAGCAAGGCAATGCTCTGCACCAAGTCTCATTGTATCTGGTGGGTAGGGACAAGGCAAAGACAAGGAACAGTGATCAGACCCCCTGCCCACATGAAGCATGATGACTCCTGTGGTTTTAGAAGGAAAAGAACATGCTGAGCCATTTAGGAATTTCATAGCATCTCTTTTTAGACATTCAAGCTTCTCTGTCTCCAAGCTGACTTTCCCACAGTTACCACCTTTGGAAAGACCTTAGGTGCAGGATGTTTTTTTCTACGCCTACTTTCCCATGAGGCACATGGATAAGCAACATTTACATAGGCTCCTTGATATGACAGTTTATCCCATCCACATCATACTCCTCAAAGTAGGATTGCCGAGGAAGATACAGGAAGTACACTTAAAGAATGGAGGAGATTTTAGTATATATGTCACCATGTATATAGGGAGGAAAAGAAAAAAAAAACATTCATTTTTTTTTTTATATATTTCTCTGCAATTTGGGAGCTCTTCATGGGTTGAGTGGCTCCCTGAGTCTGGAGGACCTCTTTGTCAGGTTAGCCTACTCTTGAGAAGAGAGGCATAATCTAACAAAGCCAAGTTAAAAGGACACGTGTTAGCGGAAGAGGAGAGATGCATACAGAAGGAAAAATCCCTGGCAGGGTCAGAGGCAATGAAAAAAGGAGGGAGTGAGAGATCTACAGAAGAGAAAGATGATGGGGAAGTAGTTCAGCAGCCAGATTGTTGGAAATATCCTAAAATCATTATAGCAGTCTATTTGATTATTTATTATTTTCAGAATTGGGGGGTAGAGCCTAGGGTCTAGAGTATGCTAAACATCCAGTCTACCAGTAAGCTATACCCTAGCCCATCCCATCTTCACACTTGAAGGCAGAGGAAGTACAAGAAGGTGACCCAAGAATAAGTCTACTGGCTAAAGGCATTTGTTTAGGGCAGAAAAGGAGGGAGGGAGTGGTTCTGTGAGAGAGGGTTATGTGTGCGAACTCCATGTCCTGATCTCTGAGGGCATAGTTGAGTTGAGGAGAAGCAAGATACTGACCTCTGTGTTCCTGAAGACCCCTTGGGCCTAGGAAATGGAGGTCACTTCCCTCTGGCTTCCTGAAGGCAAGCTGTTTAGCAGCCTCGGCTTGGATTCACATGCCTTGGTTTGGTTGGTGGCTGTGGTTGCCCCTCAGGGTTCAGTCACGCAGAAAGGGTCAATAAACTATGTATCTCCAGCCAAAGAAGAGAGACAATAAAACCACCCTCAGGGTCAGAGGTCATCTAGTCACTGATTGAGATATTCACAACTCTTTCTCCTCATTTCTCTCACTCATTTCATCCCTTCTTTCCTCTCTCCACAGCCCCCCATACTTTGACTACTTTTCACAGTTTGCCAAAGCCAGAGATCCTCACAAGTAATTGAGATGGTTAGCAGGGGGGGGAAAACCATATTTAGTACCAAATGTATCTTGAAAATGAGGGGCATGTGTAACACCTAAGGGAAGATGGACTTTTCTCTGAGACTAAGTCATTTCCTAGCACAGGAGTGAGCAGGCCTTTCCTATAAAAGACCCAATAGAAGACGTTTTAAGTCTTCCTGGCCACCTGCAGTATCTGTAGCATAATCTCTTCTCCCTCTTCTTCCTTTTCTACTTCTAGCCCTTTAAAGGTGATTTAAGGACCATTCCTGGCTCCTGAGCCATCAGAACACAAGAGGCCAGAGTCAGCTAGGACTTGCGGGTTATAATTGGCCATTCAAGTGCAAACCAGATACCTCATTCTCCTGACTCAGTCTGGTTTAGAGGTAGGGGTGAGAGAGGAAAGGGAGGTCCTGTGCTTTGTTTTAATATCAAAGTCGATACCTCCTATCCCATCGCCTGGAAAGGACTAGATAAATGACAAAATGTCCCTCCTGAACTGTGCAAAGTTCCCCTGAGATCTGAGAAAGAATTTTTAAGGGGGTCAAGAATCTATGCTCTCAACTTCTAGAGAAGAAAAGAAAACCAAGGAAATAACAGCCTCTGCCCCATAGTGAGGAGGAAGCTGGCAGTGTTGGAATAGGTTTGAACCGGGGGAAATGGGTGCACTAGAACTAATCGCCAAGGATGGGGGCCCCCTGCTAGAAACCCCACTGGGCTCCAGAAATAGGTTTCCTGTTATTTAAGAAGGAAGACAAAACAGAAATGAATGAACAAATATGGCACAATAGTCTAAGGCTTCTTTACTTGTCTGAGAACTGAGATAATCTACATTTTAGAATTAACTGAGCATTTAGGCACTTAGAGATAACCTTGGTGTTCAGGGTAACTGCACGTTAATGTGTTCTATAATGCTAGGCAAGCTCGACATTGAAATCCTTTCTCCTTATCCCATCTCATTGAGTCTCTGGAGAAGAACTTGTAAATGTACCATTGTGTGACTAAAATAGTTAATTTAAAACTGTACCATTGTGTATCTCTTCTGGTATCCTCTCTCTGCCTATCTCCTAGAATGGCCACTCCTCTCCTGACGGGGTATTCTGGTCTCCAAAAAAAAAAGCGGGGGGGGGGGGATCCTTTCTCAATGTGACTTGTCCTTGCGGCATCCAAACCACATGACTACTGGAGAAAAACAACTGGGTATCCTTGGAGGCACAGAGTAACTCTTTGGGGACAGTACCTGAAGAGACAGAATCCCCCTTTATCTGGAACCTTTCACCAAGACTTGGCGGACCACTTTGTGTCACTCAATTTCCTGTCCTTCAGAAGCTCCCTTTTTAAGCCCCAACTGGATTTTGATAGCCTTAGTGGAACTCCCTGCCTCTGTCTCCAAGTTTAGCCCCATTTACTTCAGCCTGGGTCTCCGAAGTTCAAGTGTATATATCTGTCCACACAGCCCTGATTGACAAGTACAACGAAAATGTCTCATTCTTGTCTGGTTTGCATTTCATTGGGCAACAATATGCCTTGAAACTGCACAGGACAAAGACAAAACACACTTGTTTTAAAGAAAAAGAAAAGGCTCATTAGCAATATCTATCTGTTGATTCTCTATTAATTTTTAAAGGTATTTAGGGCTTATAAAGTATTTGCCAAATGACCAGACCATAGGGAAACCTGATGGAATCAGTAAAATCTGGAGCTCAAGAGAGTGTGTCCGCAGGTCCCAGAGTTGCTCAGCTCGGCCGCTGAAGCCAATTAAGAGCTTTATCTTAGCATAAAAATAAAGCCGGCTCGAAAACGCATTCTTTCCCCCTCTTTCCCTCCCCCTTCATTTTTTTATTGCCATTTGCTGGGGTTTTTTTCTTTTTAAAAGATCTGGGACTCTGAAGAGAGGGTGGAGATTTATGTAAAGAAATTGTCGTTTACCAGGAAAAAAAAAAAAAAAACCCTGCGAATAATGGTGAGTTTCAAGGACAGGTTCCAAGGAGGAATACTTTGTACTCCACTGGGGAGAGGCAGGGGCACCAAATTCAGCGTCTTGGAATAATTCCCTTCCTGGATTCAAAGATTCATTTATTGAAATAAATCAGGAAGCATTGGCAGAACGGAAATCCGCTTGCTGGGTTTAAAGGGTCTTTAAAATGTTGTGAGTGTTAGATTGCAAGTCTTTTCTAAATATAAAACAGAAGAAAAGACCGCAGTGTTTCCCTTGGACTTAAAGAAAATTGCTAGGTCTCCGACTTAGGATCATTTCGTGTCCGCTACAGAATTTTTAAAAATACAGCATAACAGAGTGTGCGGCACATGGTTTGTTTTTGAGGCGACTGGGAAGAAGGGCAAAGTGACTGAGGCTCTGAGTTCTATGGAGAAACCAGTTCTACCCCGTTGTCCCTCACAGCGGGTCTTTTTCTCCTCCTCCTCCTCCTCCTCCTCCTCCTCTTCCAAGATAGGTCCTACAAAGAATCAGACTCAAAGCTTTGCTCGTTTGGCAGTGATCAGCTTCTCTGATTTTATTTATTGCTTTAGATTTGGGTATAAAAAAATAAATCTTTTCCCCCTTTACTGTTTGAACTCAGTGTGAGGGAAAGGATCCTATTATATTTCCTATCCATGCAGACATGTGGATATTTAGACCAGACCACATACAACTGGGGGACACATAAAAGAGATTTATTGGTTAATTTAGGCTGCCTAATACACATGTAAACCCCAGTAAGCCAAAGTTGCTGAGGGAGCCTCGGTTATAGCGGAAAATAAGAACCACGACCCGGGTTCGAGTGGTCCTGCCCGACGCTAAGGTTCCTTTCTGCACCTGGGGGAGGAGGAGGGGGCCAGGAGTAGGAACACGAACGCTTTCCACCTCTGGCCCTAGCTTCTGTGTAGGGAAAATTTTGCTTTTTTCAAGTCACCACTTGGCTGGCTCTCAGACTCAGCTCCCCAAAGCTCTCTGTCCACCCCGCCCCCACTCCTACCCCCACCCCCACCCTTACC
>NC_022026.1:13980067-13993160 GCF_000317375.1 Microtus ochrogaster
CCCCTCCCCCCGCGCCCCACAAGTCCTTCCCAGAGTCTCCTTCCAAAAAACAAGTTGGGAGAGAAGCTGCAAGTCATGAGAAAAAGTTAACTTTTCTCTTGCCCAACAACACTGATTTGTGAGGCGCGGGGAGCTTTATTTTCTCCTGCAGGGACTGGCTACAGCTTGAGAGACACTGCTTTCCATCGCGATTAAGAGTCAAGGCTTCTCCTCCCCAAATATGCAAACTCTCACCCATACCAAGCACAACAGAATTGGAAATGGCCTTCCTGAGCCATGATGCTCAGAGTCCCCAGTCTCATCCTCTGGGGGTGTATCAGGAACCCCGAGCCTCACTGAGCAACTGCACTCTTAAGGGGCCTGGCTGCCCCGGGAAGAGCTCTTCGGCCCCGGTTTTGGCCTAGCTGAATCGCCTCAGGTCTGTCCCCTAACTAGAACTTCCCCCTCCCCCTTTCCCACCTTCCCACTTCTCGGTTGATGATCTAATTGAATTATGCCTTTTTGTTCCAGGGACTGCAGAGCACGTGCTGGAGGCAATTAATTATCGGAATGTGGCCGCATCAAAACGGACACTGGGTACCCGGTAGGTCAGCGGCGGCAACATCCCCTTGCCCTGCGTTCGAGACTACTCCCCCAAAAGAGGCATGCTAGTCCCCAGCTGCCAACTCTCTTCTACAGTCCCTTGCCTGGTTGCTTGCCCAGATTTCCTATCGTGCTAGACCCTCGCTTATCCGGGTATCTTCAGGGACTGCCGGGAAACACTTGCAGCCCCGGTGGCGGGACAGTCGCCTTCCCTCGATCTCCAAGCTCCCAGGATCGCTTTCTCCAGGATCCACTCATCGAGGGGATCCAAACTTTTTTTTCCAAGTAGTTACACGTCCTGGGATGGTAGGGGTGGGAAGAGATAGAGGAATGCTCAGGAGGAAATTAAGAAAAAATAAGTAGTCCTCCCTTTTGCAAGCCTGACTCCACGGAATTCATTTGTATGATTTAAGCATATTCGTTATTCCCTAAAACTCCTTACCCTTTTCCCTCCCCCGCCCTCGGCAAAAAAAAAAAAACTCTTTAGAAGGAGGATAAAACCATTTTTTTGGAGAGGTAAGTTTCAGTAGATGCAATAATTTAAGTCAGCAGTGAACTCACCTTCCAATTTGGGGAGAGGGCTCTGGATGTGGAGGGAGATGGGGTGAATTTGATGTGAAGGGGTAACAACTATAAGATGTGTGCCAGGAGCATTTTCTCCCAGCAAACCAGAATAGAAGGTGAGGTGTTGGGCCAGATCAGGCAGATAGGGGCGCGAAAAGCTAAAAACTGCAGTTATACAGCTTGAGGCGGTCTCTCCTGGCGCCTCTGAACTTGGTCAGATGTTGTCTCCTATAGAGAGATGGCGGCTAGGTTGGGAGGCTGCCGCGAGGCACAGACTTTGGGGGCTCTGCCCTGCTCGGGATATGGCAATCACAGGCATCTCTCAGCCTTTTCTTCCCACTCACTCTCCTGCATCCTCTGCTAGTGCTTGGCCGGACAAATCATGGGTGGATTTATAACCCTGTTTATGGTCATTTTGTTCAGAAAAAAAAACCTCGCACCAGGGGTAGAGTGGTGGGGTAAGAAGGCCACTCCAACACAATCCCCTGGAAAGTAATTCCTTAGGGAGTGACTGCTTCTTTGGGTCACTAGCTGCTTCGTCTGAGAAACAGGAGAGTAAAACCCAGTATGTTAAGAGGGGAGACAATTCCATGTCCCAGATTTCCTTTCCACTTTTGCGTTTCAAAACGTTAAAGATTCAACGCTTGCTGGTCATACGAAAACCAGTTCCTGTCTGATGTGTTTACTGCGTGTTTTGTGCACACAGGCCGTGTTCTTGCATATTTAGCACTAGTGAATGTTTTCTGCGATCTGTCTAGTATGTTCGCTGTGCTGTTTATTTTGTGTTGATACTGTGTTGTCTGTGCTTACTTACGCGTGTTTCGCGAGGTGTGCTTGTTTTCCGCGTTTCGTTTGAGTTTCCTGCTGTTTGCTTAGGTTGTGTTATATATAGGATTGTTGTATTGTGTCTGTTGTATCTCGGGGCGGCGGCGGGGGTGGGATAGTGGTGGATGTTACTGAGTAGCAGCGAGTACAGCCGCTAATCACAGACCTTAAGGTCACATCCTGATTCCAAAGTACCGGAGGACGGCTCTGTGAGCAATCTTTCCTTCTAGTTTGGGCGCCTGACGACTGCCTCTAATTTGGAGCACAGGCAGGGAAGGAGCTGAACCGGCCTGGGTCGGGGATCTCCTAATGGGGTGTGGGGCGGAAGCCGCAGCCGGGCTAGGAACACGGGTCTGTCCCATTCCTGTAGGAATTTGTTCCGGGCACCTTCGGAGGGAAAATGTTCTAAAGGTGGGGAGGCGACAGGGTCCCAAGTGGGCACTGGAGTGTCTCCTGGACCGAAAAGGGGCGGCAGTGAGAATCTTATCGGGCCGAAGAGTTTCTTTAGCCTAAGCGGGTACAGAGCGTGCCAGGGGTGCTTGGGACGTGTTGGAGCAGGGCCAAGTCAGCGAGAGGCCCAGCTCTGTCCCGCCGCTCACCGAAGCCCAGCCCCAGTTCCCTACAGCCTCGCCAGCCCGGCGGAGCCCACACAGGGACGCTGGAGCAGCCGCCGCCTCACCTGCCAGGCGCTCCGCAGCTACCCAATCAGCTGTGGTCGCCCGCCAGCGGCTGCCATGTTCTCCGCTTCGCGCTGCCAATCAGTGTGCAATGGCCAATGGGCGGCAGGGCCGGAGGTCAGGTGATCGCAGGCCAGCTGGCTCCCCATTGGTGCGCGCTGCCCAGCCTCCCGCTCCGTTTATGTGCGAGGAGTGAGTGATTGACTTTATCAGTCCAAGGACATTACTCTGGAGGTGCAGAGGCTTGGACTGAGAGGCCAGCGGCGGGGTTCGAGCCTGCTTACTGCCGGCTGCCTTCCCGCTGGCCACGATCCACCTCCGCTACTTGGTGCAGTTGTGCCGGGAAGCCGGTACCCAAGGAGCCTTCTGGCCCCGTGGTTCTGCGCTCTTTAGTAGAGGAGGGGTGCCCGGGACAGGATTGACAAACCCCGCCCTCCACTTATTATTTTGCTTATTTTTCTTTGTGCGCTCCGTTAGTTTGTTAAAGCAGATTTAGTCCTAGAGTCTTTTCTCCTCCCTTCTCCCCCCCTCCTTCTCTCCCATCTCCCTCCCCCCAATCCTTTTTCTTTCCCTCCTCCCTCCTGTCCCTCTGCAGGAGCCTCTCGCAGCCAACGAAAGTTGCAGCTCCGGGTAGCGCCTAGGGGGTCTCCAGGCAGTGTTCAACCGCCGCCATCCCTCTCTGACTACAGTCCTTCGGGGATCTCCTTCGCCTGCACCCTCGCTCACTTCAGTCGGATCTTCTGTGTCCAGAACGCCCCATCTATGACGATGCTCCTGGATGGAGGCCCGCAGTTCCCTGGCCTGGGAGTGGGCAGCTTCGGTGCGCCGCGCCACCACGAAATGCCCAACCGCGAGCCGGCCGGCATGGGATTGAATCCCTTCGGGGACTCAACCCACGCTGCTGCTGCCGCCGCCGCTGCCGCCGCCTTCAAGCTGAGCCCAGCCACAGCTCACGATCTGTCTTCGGGCCAGAGCTCAGCATTCACACCGCAGGGTTCAGGCTATGCCAACGCCCTGGGCCACCATCACCACCACCACCACCATCACGCCAGCCAGGTGCCCACCTACGGCGGTGCCGCCTCTGCCGCCTTCAACTCCACGCGCGACTTTCTGTTCCGTCAGCGTGGATCTGGGCTCAGCGAGGCAGCCTCCGGCGGCGGGCAACACGGGCTTTTCGCCGGCTCGGCTAGCAGTCTTCACGCTCCAGCTGGTATTCCTGAGCCTCCGGGCTACTTGCTCTTTCCTGGGCTTCATGAGCAGGGCGCTGGGCATCCGTCGCCCACAGGGCACGTGGACAACAACCAGGTTCATCTGGGGCTGCGCGGGGAGCTATTTGGCCGTGCTGACCCCTACCGCCCCGTGGCTAGCCCGCGCACGGACCCCTACGCGGCCACTGCGCAGTTTCCCAACTATAGCCCCATGAACATGAACATGGGCGTGAACGTGGCAGCCCACCACGGGCCAGGCGCCTTTTTCCGTTATATGAGGCAGCCCATCAAGCAGGAGCTGTCCTGTAAGTGGATCGAGGAAGCTCAGCTGAGCCGACCCAAGAAGAGCTGCGACCGGACCTTCAGCACCATGCACGAGTTGGTTACACATGTCACCATGGAGCATGTGGGGGGCCCGGAGCAGAACAACCACGTCTGTTATTGGGAGGAATGTCCCCGCGAGGGCAAGTCCTTCAAGGCGAAGTACAAACTGGTCAACCATATCCGAGTGCACACGGGCGAGAAGCCCTTCCCGTGTCCCTTCCCAGGCTGCGGGAAGATTTTTGCCCGCTCTGAGAACCTCAAGATCCACAAGAGGACCCACACAGGTAAGGGGAGCAGACAGGTGGGTGCGGGACTCCCCAGGGGCCTGCCACCAAGCGGTTTCCGAGCTGAGAGGGAAAGAGGGGTGGAGGCCAAGCAGAGGGGCGGCGCCCCGCCGAGGCCATTCAGTAAAGAAGCGCTGTCACACTGCCTCTCCACCCCTCACCCTCCGGGAACCTGCGGCGCTTTTGCCGAGTTCTAACTTCCCCAGCAGATTGCTGTGGTCTCAGGAACTAATTGGGACCTTCTCCGGCCAGGAACCAACTGGCGCCACCTCTTTTTGTGTTCTTTTCTGGGTTACCAGGAAAAGACTCGGAAAGTGTTGGGAGTATATTGCTTAGCTCTCTGAACACATTCGAGGGAGGCAACCATAGAAATGCTAATGAAAACTAACTTTGGTTACTTCCGTTCTTTTTTACACTTGATTGGCACATCTCCTAATTAAATGAGTGATACTTTTGTCAAACTATTTTTTATTTGGAGTTTCAGGTTCAGTTTAGTCCTCCGGAGGAAAGCTAATGTAGAACAGGCACTCAGTTTCCGTGTTCAGTAATCTCTTTATAGAACTGGATGTAGCCCCTGGATTTATATAGTGTTCTCTTTCCGAAAATTAGTAAAACTTCCGGGCTTAGCAAAGTCTCTACATTTGAAAGAGGTAAATGAAAAGACACAAAGAAGGGGACGAATAGGACTGTCCCATCCCCGGCCCATTGTCCTGCCCAGCTTGGTCACACTGCCTAGGTGGTGGCATAATGTGCCGGCACATTGGGAGCCCTGGTTATTTTGGAGTGGAGCCACAACTTAGGGCAAGCTTGGGGGAATCTCTGAGGTTTCTTGTCCTGAGAGAACAAAGGGTTGATCAGGTTCTGGGCCGGCCCTACTCTACCCCTGCCTCAGATGAGCACTTCCCAACCCCAGGGAGCTCAGTCAATGCTCTGGGTTTTTCTCCGGGGAAAACAGATTCCTCATCCTTCCATAGACCGCGCTCCCCTCCACGGAAAGACCACTGGACGCTTCATCTCTCCCTGAAACACTCTGAGAAGTTTCGGGCTCTAACTGTATGCTCTCCCTCCCCGTTTTGTTATTTTTGCCGTTTTGCAGGTGAGAAACCTTTCAAATGTGAATTCGAAGGCTGTGACAGACGGTTTGCCAACAGCAGCGACCGCAAGAAGCACATGCATGTGCACACCTCGGATAAGCCCTATATCTGCAAAGTGTGCGACAAGTCCTACACGCACCCGAGCTCCCTGCGCAAACACATGAAGGTAATTACCTCTTTATTAGCGGTCGGCGGTTTGTAAACATTCGGCCCGACACCGGGCAGCAGAACGGAAGCTACCAACCCTCTATCTTCCACGTTAAATCCGATTTGCTCCAGCACTGACACCTTGAACCCATTTTGAGGATGCGGGTAGAGGGGGGTGAGAAAGGGAGAGTAGAGTTGGGAGGGGGACAGTGGAGGGAACAATCCGTTTTTTTTTTTTTTTTACGGGGAAGCTCTAACCGAGCTCGCCAGGGCTTGGGGCTTCAGTGGCCACTTCATCATATCTCAGCCCACTGTGGACGAGTGGACGTGCCGAACCCGGGAGGGTCATTCGTTTCCTCCTCGGCTTCCAATAAAACAATAGGGCCGAGGAGCACAGTCCAATTCAAACACATTTGTGTGGAAATCATAGCACCCAGTCCCCACCCACCCCTGTGCCGCTCAATCTCTATACCTGCTTTCCCAGGCCGAAATCTGGAAGTGAAATCTGGAGCGACTATTTTATAGGGCCCGCAGAATTACTGCTTGCCCACTCCTTCCACAGAGAAAGCATGGTTGAAGTGGCACGACTAAAATGGCACTCTTTATTCTTTTTCCAGCCCGGTTTTTTGGTGGAATTGCTAGGGGTAACTTAGGCATCAGTAATAAAGGGGGGGGTGGGAATCATCCTGTTTCTCTTATAAGAGGGTCAGTGGGGAATTGCTCTTAAAGTATTCAAATCTGCTCTTGTTGTTGTTTGGGGTTTTTATTTCTGTTTGCTTTCACATTGCCATGTAGAATTATATTCATTATAATATATACATGTTAATTTTAGGTTCATGAATCTCAAGGGTCAGATTCCTCCCCTGCTGCCAGTTCAGGCTATGAATCTTCCACTCCACCCGCTATAGCTTCTGCAAACAGTAAAGATACCACTAAAACCCCTTCTGCAGTTCAAACTAGCACCAGCCACAATCCTGGACTTCCTCCCAATTTTAACGAATGGTACGTCTGAGGACAGCCAAAATGCATTTTAAAAAGAAAACTGAGACCAATCAGATGGAGATGGAGTTTTAAAGCAAGAGGCCATACATAGGGCTACATCTTGGTAATTGCGATTGTTCAGGAAGGTTTGGGGCAAATCCAAAAGTAGCCATGCCCTTTTCTCAGGACTAGGAAGTACATTTTGGCATCTGAAGGATTTTTTTTACAAAATCTTTTCACTGCTTGTCCTGTCCCTTCCTCTTGCTCTCTGTACACCCCGTTCTGAAACTTCTTCAAATCACTTTAACACTTGTCCTGTTTCCTGAGGAAGTTATTGAAGGCTTGGTGGTGGTGATGGTAAACTGATGGAAATTCTTCTTCGCCTTAGTGGTGATTGTTTAAACTCTCACAGTCTTAAACCATGCCAAAGTCCTGTTATGTCTTGAACTTTTCTTCAAAGCATTACACTTGTGAATGTATCTTTGTCTAATGGGGTCGAAACTGTTGTTCAGTATTTTTTCAGGCTGAGGGTATGATGTTACTCTACACAGATTGTGACGTTTAGTATACAGTTGCCTTTTGTAATAACTTTTTTTTTTGTAAATACATATCCGTTGATGCCATATTTATCGTTTGTAATTTAATTATTGCTGCAAGTGCCGGGAACTGAACAATATTTATGGATAAATGTTTTCTAACATTCTGTACAGCTTTTGATTATAACTGCTTTAGCATTAAACAATTATTGTTTGGAAAAAAGGAACACAATTTACAATTTTTGAACCACACTGACTTTTTTTGTTTTGTAACAGCCTCCTACAAATAGGAGAAGTGAGCAAACTGAATCTTGTCTGTTGGTATTTATAACTCACTCAGATCCGTTTTTGAATTGTTAAATTATTTTTCTATTGCAGTATAGATTCCTTACAATGTCAGTTTGCTTCGAGGAAGAACCTTCCTTTCTTTATCTGTAGCTCAGATGATTGTTTAAGTGCGAGTTTAAATGTGTTTGTCCTGGATTTTCGGCATGCAAATCAAATAATACTGATCAATTCACTTAGTGGCCATGACATCTCAATCCTGTACTTCAAAGACTGAGAAGCTGGATTTAATCATCCCTGCCCTACATATATAAACATAAGGTAACCTAATTAGTTTTATGTCCCTTAGTTCTTTATTACCTTACATAAAAATGAAAATAATGGCAGGATGCATGTCTATTGAGATCACTCATATACCTATATGTTTGTATCTATGACTTATCTAATCTGCCTATCAAATCTATTTAGCTCTCTATATTTTCGAAAGATAGCACACCTCTGAAAATGATGGCAACGAGCAAGGCCAGTTGAGCAGTGCTTCTCATGGTAAAGTGCTTCTTCTTAAAGAGAACCATAGTCTTTAAATTTTGGATGGCAAAGGCTGATTTGTTTGCTGTATATAGTTCCATTCATGAGTATCACAATTATTCATAACATTTATATAGCGGTGTAATAACTGCAGCAGTTCCTAAATGATACTGTGGAAAGAAAAGACATTTGCAAATATGTTATTTTTTAAAGTTCATTACTTGTAGGCAAAGATGTTAAGAGCATTGTTTTCATTAAAATCAGTAACAATGAAAAATGGTTGTTTGTTTTGTGATATAATGTTAACAATCCATCTAATCTTCAGTGAAGCAACTCATTTGGACAAACAGTTCTTTTTACAATGAGTCTATGGAAAAGAACTGATTGCTATTTTGGGGGGCTGAAGTGTGTAGAGTTTGGAGACCTTTTTAGGGTGCTGTTGGTTGTTGAGAGCCCAATCTCGTCATGAATAACAGAAAAGTGGAGATAAGATATTGTGTAAAGTATTTAGAAGTGTAATGAATAGGCTTAAGTACCTCTTTCTCTTGAAGGGGCAATGCTCTCAGTTTTTGGTGGCAGTCAATTTGGTATTATATAATCAATTTCAATTCTAGAATTTTGTTGATTGTTCTTTTTGAAGAAATAAAGTCTTGGCACATCGTATTTATGTTATAACATTTTTTTGTATTTGGTGCCCAATATTTTTCCATGTTCAAATAAATCAATCTAAAATTGAAATGCTTAGAGAATTTCTGGTGATTTAAAACAAACTTTGATTCCCAGGATACATTAAAACAATGTTTTGTTATCTACTGATTTTTGTCAACAGTTATTTACAATTTTTAATTGCAAATTGTTTGGGAGGTTGTGAGGGAAATGGTGTCTTTTGGAATTCACTTTCCTAGTATCCCTCTGAATGCCAGGAACACAAATTGGGACGATTACACGTGATGAGTAGGTAACTGGTCAGTTTACCACACCCTGCCCAGACATTCCAGTCTTGACCTTGACATTGAGGGTTTTGAGCCAGATCCCACAGTTCGGTCTTGCTGCTTTATTCAAACCATTTTAAATGCTCAATAGTTTTTCAGAAAGCTTTTTAAATCTGTGTCATTGTGAACTGGAAATGGCTGGCCTTTTTTCTACAGAATAAACGAGCCTCCACAATTTACTGTTTTCTCCATGAATTCCCTCCCTGCAGATCCCAACCCAAATGTAAGCAGAGATAGTTGAGTACCTGACTAAAACCCTTGCTTACAGTCATTAAACACAAGAAATAACTCATTGGGACACATGAAGTAGTTCTAGGTTTTTTAGTGATTTGAAAATATTGTACCATAGATGTTTACAGAAAAGCCCTGTGAGTTCCCTAAGAGAGGAAGCTGACAATGGTGATAAGCCAATAACTGGAGAAAATGCTCATGAGTTCCTCTTAATTGGATACAGAAAATTTTGCAAAATTATGCTTTATGCATTTTTCTACAAAGGAAACTGCTGATTTGATTTGTTTTTATCCTTGGATTTTTCTTGCTCATACTGTGGCATTGGGAATACATATTTGTATTCTTGAATTTTAAGTAAACCATCTAAGAATAAGCAAGCACACACACTCCAAGTCACAAATGCTGAAGCTCAAAAGTTCAAGCTAGGTGCCTAGTAATCTACTCCTTAAAAATGAGTGGTTTGCCATAAAAGTCTCAATTGTTAGGTGGAGGGCAAGTGGCAGAGCTGTTTCCACGCATGACAGATGAACTCTAGCCTTCATCCAGTTTGAAAGGTTCAAAGATCAGCATCCAGGTAAAGGAAGATAGTCTGAAGGGTGACCTAGTGTTCACAAAGCCCTCCAGGAAAGTTGGTGTGGAAGTGCTATATACTCTTTCCCATTTCTGGTTGACTTCTTGCCTTCTTTTTTTTTTTGCCCCAGGCTTCCACATTCCCCTTTCCTCCTAAGGAAACACACCCAAGCCAGAAGTCCAAAGAAATACTAACTTAAATACGTTTCTGAAAGACTTTGCCACCATCTGTGTTTTCTGTCACGGGCCCTGGAGGCCCAAGGTTCCAGTTAGGCACTACTAGGTGGGAGGAAGGCTGGGAGGTGACACTAGAGGTTTCAGAAATCCTTGGGGAGCCCAGGGACCCTGTCCACAACAAATTCTTCTAAATCTCCGCTTGAGGTTTGGTCAGGGAGGAGGGGACCTCATTTCCTAGGGTCAATTCTCTTGCGGTTTCTGCCCGCTGACCCTTTGACCTCCACCAACAGGGCCCTTGGCGGCCATAAGCTTGTGGATCGCCTTGGGCTCCACGGACGCTTCGCGCCCCATCGCCTCTCGGCCTCATTAGGCCGGCGGGGCTGTAAAGCAGAAATCAGCCTCTGCCTAATCCCGACCTGAGGTCAATACGAGCCCAAACAATGGCGAGCTCCGAAGGCTACAGGATCGCGCTGCCAGCAAACTTTGTGTTCAATTCCTATTCTACGGGCGGTGGCAGTGGGGGTGGGGATAAGGATGGTGGTACCCGAAGGACGCTTGCAGCATCCGCGTCAGTCCGCAAACGCCCTCTTGCTCGGCCCTCCAAGAGGGTTTGCGGTGCCCGAGATGGAGGCGGTGAGGCTCCGGCCTGCTCTGAGTAGGAGGCTGACCCAAAAGGGGCCTCCTCTGCACTGGGGACACACTTTGAAGTGGCTTTTTAGCGCACACGTGTGAGAGCCCGGCCAGGGCCTGAGCGGGGACTTGCAGGGAGGAAAGTGGATGCTCCGATCCGGACCTCAACCCCTCCCCTGCTCCCCGTGGCTTCGGCCTTTTCAAGCCGAGACCGGGGACCATAGGACTCCCCCAACCCCCATCCTCCGCGGGCGCGGCGCGCAGGCGCGTAGCCTAGCAGCCGTCGAGTAGGATTTTTGCGGCCAGGGGGTGGGGGAGGTTGAAAGCGGCCTCGCGGGGAGGGCGGCCTCGGCTAAACCGGGTTGGGGGGCGGGGGGAAAGGAGAGGGATATGGGAAGGAGGGTTGGTTTGGGGACCGCTCTCGAGTCAGGAACATGGCGGCCGGATGCGAACCCCCGTGGAGCGCCGCACAACGCAGACTACGGGCTGCTGCGCTGTGGTGTCGTTGAAATTCCCTGGTTATTCCTCAGCGCTGGCGCCTCGCGGGACAATGTAGGTCGTGGCAGTTGAATGCAGTTTAAAAACAAACAGACAAAAACGGAAGGAAAGAAGTTCTTCCTCGGCACGCTGGTGGGAAATTGATGTGCCCTTTAGGGGGTTTAGTTAGGGTTCTCACAGGATTTGGGGCACAAAACCCACCAGAAGAGGCTCCTGGTACAAAAATATCTCTCTCTCCTCCCCCTCGCCTTCGTGTGTGTGTGTTTCCAGCTAGCCGTGTCCCTGTTGAGATTCCACAGCACATAAAAACAGTCCTTAAAAACGAAAAACAGTAGATAGTGTGGTGTCTTCTCAGGACAATGGTCCAGCCGATTAGGATGGGAACGAAGGCTCATTAACCCATTGGTACGTTTGAGAATTCCAAAGCTACCCCGTCCCCAGGCCTCGTTTTTTGCATAACCCCGTTTAAAAAGATCCTACGAAAACCCGGCACCGTTAACTCTTTTGTGGGTGTACCCACAGCTGGTAGTCCTAGGCTCAAGGAGAAAGGGGCCCGAAATACCCAGAACTTCCATTCACATTTTCCTTAACTTCCTTCATGCTGTCCTGTGAAACTGCCTGGGGTCCCGAGTTCCTGTCGGTTGCACAGGAAAATAAAACCGCTACAGATTCGTCTTTGTACGTGTCGCTAGTAAGGAAAAGAACATTGTGAGTGTGCACTTTATCGACTCCCTCTCCTCTAGGCAAACACGTTGCAGGCACTCTCCTAGGTGTTCCGTAAGAGCAGCGTCTAAGCCAATCTTCTTGGGGTTGTCCACTATCAAGCATTCTGGCTACTGAAGGTGTGGGGCAGTTCCTGAGGGCCACCTTGGGAAGGGCCCCAGGTGGGTGGGCAGGTCATTAGCAAGTCTGGCACTGATCTGGGGGAAATCTGCAAAACAGTGCCTTTATCTGCAGAGAACAATTGATGGGGTTGTCTTTCCTCCTTTTCAATGCACAAAGACCGCGGCTTTGGAGCAAGAATTTGGACTATGCATTTAAGTTGTGGTGTTTTGCATTGAAAACCTCTGGGCAATTAAAATGAGCGTGCCCGCTACTATTTTTTTTGTGCTTTTATTATGTGTGATTTCTGCATGTCAATGGAGCTGGAGCCTCTTCAGCAGTTTGAAAACTTGTTTTTGAAATTGCCACCAAACTGATTTTTCCCCTCTTTTCTGTGGGTAAAGTTTCCTTCCCAGGCTTGGCTACCCCACATGTCCACAGTGGAATAATCCTACTGACATATTTGAGAGATCAAATGAAGTAAACCGCACTAGGTTTATACTTGATTTTTCTGTGCTGTCGTCTGAACCCTGAAATGCGAGCTTTTTCCTGGTTCAATTTCTTATCAAATTTGTAAAAGAAAAAGTTCTTTAAATTGGAAACATGTTAGCCACGGGTTAGCTAGAGCCTGGAATCTCTTCAGTTGAACTGAAATCAAGCTAAGACGCTTTGGTGAATGGTTTCCTTGGGATACCTGAGATGTTTCTGGCTCACTTCTATGGATAAACTGGTTGATGTATATAATGAAATTTCTTGAAAACAGGGCAAATTATATTTGTTGATGCCAAAGAGCACTCTTTTTCTCACTGAGGTTTTTGTTTCTATCATAATTTTAAATGTACAGCTTGAAGTCTTCAAGTTTGCAGGAAACGTCGCAAGAGAGGACTGTTCACAGCACTGGTGCTAATGGTAACTTAGCATGGGAACACAACCTCGTTGAAAATTTGAAATACTCCTGTTTTCAAAAGGTGATGATTGTTCTGTCTCTTTAAGAGACAAGCCACACCCACTCCCTCCCTCATCCACTGAGACAGGCTGATCTTCAGCTTCCAGCCTGAGCCTGAGTTCCTTCTCTTTTCCATCTCCCTCTAGGAGAGGCAGCTTCTCTCTCTCTCTCTCTCTCTCTCTCTCTCTCTCT
>NC_022026.1:13993285-13996600 GCF_000317375.1 Microtus ochrogaster
TCTGTAGACCAGGCTGGTCTCGAACTCACAGAGATCCGCCTGCCTCTGCCTCCCGAGTGCTGGGATTAAAGGCGTGCGCCACCATGGCCCGGCTCCTCCTTCCCTTCTATATAACCCACTTAATAAATATCTAACCTCACTCTTCATGGCATGCCTATCTGTCTGTCTCTCACCCACTGCCGCTGCGCAGCTCGGTAGCTGCCTGCTGAGACATGCATGCTGCTCTTAGGGCCCACTGCCTGCTGCCACATGACCCCCTACCACCGCTTGGGGACCTGCAGCGTTTCTGCTGCCGCTGGAGATCCTGCAGCATTTTTTTATTAATCCATTACACAAACACCTGTTAAAACTAGAGAAAGCAATGCTTTCCGAAAGCATCTAGTGGACTGAGCAATGTTGCGTATTTCTAGTGTAATACTGCTTCAGCCTGTTTCCTAGTCTGGTGGAGAGAAAGCAGCAGAAGCTTCCCAGCAGCTACAGAGCACCTTTGAACAAATGACAAGTTTACAATATTCGCTCTCCAATAGGCTATGTGCATTGTCTAAATTGCTTTTTGAAAATGCAATCTATATAGAGAGCATTTGGAAGTAAGATGCTAAAAATAAGACAGTCCTTCTTGGCTTACTATAAACTAGCCTTTTAAAACAACATGTCCACGTCATATTTACGACACTTTGGTTTTCTGTAAGAAATGTGACCTGTGTTGACCTATCTGCAGTTCCTCTTTTGTTTTCTTGCCAGTGTTGTCCTTCTTGGTATCTGGGGCAGAATCTAATTCCTGGAGAAGAAGAACCATACTGACGTTGGTATTCAGAAACCAGCCCTCCCTAACCTATCATAGGTGGAGGGTTAATGCTAAACCTACTGTGCAAGAAATGATTTACTGAAGAGGTTTCAAAGAAAACTACATCAATTTGGATGTCTGTTACCTTGAGGTGATCATTTTAAGAGTGGTGGCTTCTTCCCCTAGGTCTTAAAAAAAAAGACTATTTTCTTCTTTTGGTGTATTGTATTCTGTGTTGAGCAATCATTTGTGAAATGAAAAAAGCAGAAAGGCTCCCCCTCGAATTTAGGATATATTAATGAGAAGAGGATGGTGAAGATCACAAGTCAGTAGGCGCTATCTCACACACTGTTGCAAACCTCCTTCAGAAGTCTGAGCTAATGTTTAAAACCAGAAACGAGTATTTGTTTTGTTAATTTCACTATGTTTGTGCTCAAAAAGCAATATCCAGCATCCCTACAATTGTTCTTTGACTTAATAAAACCATTAAATTATTTTCGTGATTATTGTTTTATTATGGTAACAACCATAACCCCTAAATAAGTTTGATTAACCTGTTGAATAGGGGCAATTTATATTCTATTCACATTTTCATGTGATAGCTGGCTTTTCATTAACCAGTCAACTTGAGAGAAAAAAAAAAAAAAACAACGCATGGAACAAACCCAAACCAACTGTTTTGAGCTCTCAGTTCCCTCTACCCTAGGGCTCAAGGCCAATTGCTGGGGGTAGAGGGAGCTCATAGGAGAATTCAGAAGCAAGGATTCATGGTGGTTTGTAGAAGGAAGAGAAAGGGAAGTTTGGAAGAATGAAGAACATTTGCATAACACTATTTGAGTAAGAAAAAAAGGAGATGTTGCTGATGATAATCACAAAGGGCATAAAAAGAGGAATATCTTCTATTTGTGGCAGTCAGAGGAGACATTTTCTAATAGTACAAGTGTACTTTCCTAAAGTCTTCATTCTGATCTTTGGGACAATCTGGCAACCATTGATTAGGACAGTTACAGAATCATGGGACACTGTGTTATTAAAAACAGGTTTATTATTGATTAGTTGTAAATTATTGTTAAATGATTGTTAAGAAGATGAAGACACTTGAAAGATTCTCCAAAAACCACATCTGTGATTCATTATTTGCCATCTGTAACCCAATGCAATTGAATGTAATCCGTTTATATTTGCTATGATTATGCTTTGGTGAAATACCTAAAATTACAGCCTGAGTGTATTGCTATTGAGATTTCACTAAAACTGATACTATTGTAAATTTTTAGTAATAGCTCGTCTCTCTCTGATTTATTTACATCACGAGTAGAAGTGGTGTGGGGCATGGTAGCGCAAACCTTTAACCCAAGTCCACTGGAGGCAGAGTCAGGATTTCCGAATTTGAGGTCAGCCTCCTGGTCTACAGAGTGAGTTCCTGGGCAGTTGTCTTAGAAGACAAACAGAGAGAGAGAGAGAGAGAGAGAGAGAGAGAGAGAGAGAGAGAGAGAGAGGAAGAGGGAGGGGGAGGAGAGCCAGGAGGAGAAGCAGAAGCAGCCAGCTGGGCAGATTGGAGGAGACTTGGCCAACTGGGCACTGACTACTACACAGCCCAAAGCCTCATGACTGCCGCAGCCGACTCATGAGTCAGACTCAGAGAATGTGATCCAGAGCCCCTTTCTAGCAGTCATCCCTCCGCTGGGGTGGGTTTCCCTGGCAAGGGTGAGAACCTTGGGCCAAAGTTATGAGCACTTAGAATTCTGGTACCCAGTGACCCACTGTCAGGACCATTTTGTACGGCTGTCAAATGTGTGTTATCCAATCCCAGGGATGCTGTTTATATTATAACCCACAGGACTGTCACCCCAACTCAAAACTACATCTAGGCCAACTGCCAGCTGTAACTACGACCCTACAATTTCAGTTCTTCAGTTTTCACAGGCAAGCCCCCACTTGGGACCTGGAAAAAGGCAAATGACTTTTCCTCCTCCAGCCACACAGATAAGATACACAATAAAATCATGGGGAGAGACATCATTTTCTACGGGTTTTAAGATCCTGTTTTTATTTCCTTTTGAAACCCCTTCATCTTCCTGGCCTGAGGCCTTGGCCTTGACCCAGTCCTCCCTTTTCCCGATGACCCAATTCTCCCTTTCCCCAAGCCAGTTTCTCTTACTTAAAGCCACGCAATCTCTGGCGATCCTCACCCCACTGTGGTATTGTGTGATTCTACCTGTTGGAGCCTTTGCTTCCTCATTTGTGAGCTGGCTCCTCAAGGAGCAGCTTTCTCTCTAGGAGTCATGTTTTGAAGGCTTGCTCCTCAGGAGGTGATGCTGTCCTGAGAGGTTTTAGGAACCCTGGAAGGAGGGGCCTGGCTAGAGAAAGTTGGCCAGTACAGTTGTGCCTTTAAAACAGACCAGAACTCAGTAGACTGCGCTCTGTATCCACTTCCTGTTCACGGTGGAGTGAGGAAATGCTTCCTTTGTATTATTCTCTTATCAACATGATGCTGTACCCAAGCACACAAGGCCAAAGAAGCCGTGGGC
>NC_022026.1:13998295-14000381 GCF_000317375.1 Microtus ochrogaster
GTGGATATGGTTCAGTTGGTTGGTAGGGTGTATGCAAGGAACTTTTTCTTTGATCCCAAACAACATCTAAACCAGGCATGTTAGTATAAGCTTGCAATTCCAACACTGGAGATGTAGAGACAGGAGAATTAAACCTTCATACTTAAAAGGTTATTCTCAGTTACATGAGAGAATTGAAGGCCAACCTGGAAAAAATGAGACCCTTTCTCTCTCTCTCTTTTGTTTTTTTTTTTTTGAAGAAGGAGAAGAAGAGAAAGAAAGAAAGAAAGAAAGAAAGAAAGAAAGAAAGAAAGAAAGAAAGACCAGTCAAGGAAGTTTGATTTTTTCTTTTTATATTATAAAGTTTATATAATAAAACTTATAACAATATTGCTAGAATTTTGCTCTGTGCTTGCATTTAGGAACAAAAACAATGTTTTGAAATAGGCAATGGAGAATGATAATGGTTGTTGAAAAATAACTCTTGGAGCTAGGCAAAGGTGGTGCTTGCCTGCAATCCCAACACTTGGGAGGCAGAGGCAGGTGGATCTCTGTGAGTGAGTTCGAAGCCAGTCTGGCCTACAGAGTGAGTTCCAGGACAGAGAGGGGTACACAGAGAAACCCAGTCTCAAAATACAGAAACAACAACAAAAACAACAAAGAAAGAAAAGAGAAAGAAAGAAAGAAAGAAAGAAAGAAAGAAAGAAAGAAAGAAAGAAAGAAAGAAAGAAAGAAAAGAAAGATAGATTGATTCTTGGCAAGGAGATAAGCTTCAAGGTTGTTTGTGAGCTAGCTACACTGTGATAATAATATGTCCCAGGCTTGTTCTAAGGACTAAACAAAGAAAAAGATGTCCATAAAGACCTTGTCTCTGAGAAAATGTTAGTTCCTTTCTTTTCCATTTGCAGGTTGTTATTGTTTTGTTGCTTTGGGATAGTTTTCTATTTTTAATAATATGGAATATTTTATTAAAATCAAATCACATTTTATGTTGGTGAACAAATCAATACATATTTTAGATAACAGATGGAGACTGGGGACATCTGAGAAACACCAAACTTGATAAATGTAATCACTAGCTCAGGCATGTAGGGTTATGGACATGGGCACGCATATTTACACACATAAGCTTTATGTTATTGGATGCCTATTTGTTCATCGTGTTCCAATGAATACACTTATGCTTTGATTAACAACTAGAGTTGATTACTGAAAACTTATAAATATAGTACTTAAATTGGATCAAACTTTTACTGTCGTTCACAGCTTGATTCTGACCTTAAAATTCAATGATAGTATACACTCACATGCAAAAATCCATTAGGTCTTACGATCTAAATTATCCAGTTTTCCCTGTTGAATTCATGTCAGTATTATGTGAGTGTGACTATAGAGTAATGAGAAAGATTTTTTCTGTGGAGCTTGGAAGCTATCCTCGAAAGCAATTCCCAAGGAGATGTCCTGAAATGTTTTGACCAATGTCAGCATTGTTAGAATAACTTTACGGACTCCTGAGGTGACTCTTGTTTCATTTGAGATGAAAAAATCAAAACAAAATAAATAATAGCCTCTGGTCTTATTACTTTATAGTCATTCTTCTGGTTTCATTATGTTATAATGCATTCCCCTATGGTTTGGGGGTGGCAGTGGAGCTTCTCCAGCTCCATAGGGAAAAGTGAGTCTTGATCCAGGTATGACAAGCTGACCTCTGTCTGTAATCATAGCACTCAGGGGTCTGAGTCAGAAAAATCATAAATTTGAGAGGCAACCTTGGCTACCCTGCGTGAAAACAAAATAAGTCAAAATAAGAAACCCTTCACTTTAAAAAGTATAAAAATGCTCTGCTATAGTATAATTAATATTTTTTTTCAGTTAGATCTTTTCATGCCATGGCTTTCTACAGGCAAACTATAAAATCAGGAAGCGTTTCTTCTCCTTCCATGTATTTTGAAGACTTAAAGATCTCAGAAAGTTCCAACTACGTTTTAAGACAGAGTCTTTGTAGACCCTAAACCATAGTGGATATGGTGCCTGAATTGGCTGTCCCCTGTGATCAGATAGATGACTATCTTAATTGTCATCATAGAACCTTCATCCAGCAACTGAT
>NC_022026.1:14000821-14020236 GCF_000317375.1 Microtus ochrogaster
CACCATGTGGTTGCTGGGAATTGAACTCAGGACCTTTGGAAGAGCAGGCAATGCTCTTAACCACTGAGCCATCTCTCCAGCCCTATGGAGGGATATCTTGCTCCTCCTAGATACATGGGGGAGGACTTTGGTTCTGCCAAAAAGTGCTGCTGGACTTCATTGACTCCCTATGGGAAGGCTTACCATCTCTGAGGTGCAAATGGGGCGTGGGTGGGAGGTGTGGCTAGGGGGAGGAGAGGAGGGAGTGGGAACTGGCTTTGGTATGTAAAATGAGAAAAGATTGTTTTAAAAAATGAATTTAAAAATGATGTAAAAGAAATTTAGAATATGGGGGAGGACATAAAAACGCTAAATTAGGAAAAATGTTGTATTTGCTGTGGATTCTTGAAACTTCAAATTGCTTTCACGGCGATGTAGAGCTTCAAACCTGAAGCTTTGCTCTCTGAACTGGTGAAATGGAAAATTGCATGGATCGTCTGATCAATATGGATGTGACTCGTTCTTTAGTGAGCCCTGCTGTAACTGTATACTTTCCTTATCTGAGTAAAGCTGAGGAAGTCTGAAGCTCGGATTTGTGCATATTGGGCTTGCATGGATGTGATTCCCTTGAACTGTGCATTGACTAATTGCATAGTACAGTTATTAAAATGTCAAATTTAAACTCCAATATTGCCATTCAAAGTGCAACCATTTTGGATTAGGAAACAGTATGAGAATTAGGGACCAGAACCAACTTTTATCTTTCTTATTAATTAATTTTTTTCCATTTATTTTACATCCCAATAGCAGTTTCCCCTCCTTCCTATCCTCCCATTGGCCCACCTCCACCCATCAGCCCTCCTCCATCTCTTTCAGAAAGGGGTAGGCCTCCCAAGGGGGTCAACAAAACAGGGCACTTCAAGCTGAGACAGGACTAAGCTCCTCCCCCTGCATCAAGGCTAGGCCAGGCTCCCCAGCAAGAGTAATATGTTCCTAAAAGCCAGCTCAAGTGCCAGGGACAGATCCCGATCCCATTTCTAAGAGCCCCACAAACAGACCAAGCTACACAACTGTCACGCATATACAGAAGGCCTAGGTCAGTCCCATGCGGGCTTCTTAGCTGTAGGTCCAGAATCCATAAGCGCCTAAGTGCTCAGGTCGGCTGTCTCTGTGGGTTCCCCTGTCATGACATTAACATCCCCCACTTATGGCAATCCCTCCTCCCTTTCTTCAGGAGGACTCCCAGAGCTCGGCCAGTGATTGACTGTGGATCTATACATCTGATGACAACTTCCATCTTTTAAAAAGAAAATAATGTCTGGAAACATCTTTGAATTAGAAAGTAAGCCTAAATTATTTTCTTTTGAACAAATATTAAATCACAAAATAAATCACCATTGAAAATGTAAAATCTCGATATACACTAGATGTTTTATTAAATCTGTTCTGAAAGGGTAATTGTATACTTGTTTTTATTATTACTATTATTATTTTTATTGGGTTTATTTTTTGAGATAAGGTTTCCCTGTATAGCCCTGGCTGTCCCTTGTTCTGTAGACCAGATCTCAAACTCAGAGATCCACCTGCCTCTGTCTCCCAAGTGCTGGGATTAAAGACGTGCGTCACTACCACCCAGTTCACTTGTGGCATTTTGCAAAGGGTCTCTGTAGATGTACACATGAACAATGGTTAAGACTTGAAGAATGCGTCCCAAGTAGTCTAATGTTCAAAACTGAGTTATAGTTGAATCAGGAAAGGGGATTGCTTAGCTAAGGCATGTCTTTCTCCCATCTTAGTGTACTGAGTGCTAGAAGTCCAGGGCATGTCATTTTACGCAGCTATGGCTGACTTAAAAATGTATTGTCTAGAATGCAAGGAATGAGAGGCTCCTTGCTGATTCTCAGTTTGAGCTTTGGCCCGAAAGCTTGTTGTAGTGTGTAAGCCTACTTTTCCTTGTTTGTGCTGTGAGCCTTTTCTTCTTGTAAGTGGTTATAATCAAGGCACAATCTAAGAACCATCCCAGGAACTTCTTTAAGCGTTGGGGAAAGTTCTCAAGGAAGTCTTCCAGAACACTTCCAGTACTTCCATTAGACAGTCAAAACCCAAAGGATAGTTATATCTAGTCAAAGCCAAAATGTCAGTCATATCAGAAAGCATTCAAATCTAACCATGAAATTATTGTGCAAATATATATATATATATATATATAATACTTAAGCTTTATTAATTCATTAAATTAACTGGATGTTGTAATGTGTCGAGAGACAGCTATGTTTATGTGGACACAATGGAGTAAGAGACAGGGAAATGAGACAGGTAGATGTTATAGAAAATTCAAAGTTTGTGCTGTTATATGACTGTCTTGGCGCATTGCTCTCTAATAAATGAGCTCAATGAGTTCATAACCCAAGCGTTTGTTTCCATGGTATATATTGTGTACCTTACTTAGATTTATTTTTTTGTTAGGTACTTCCACAGAATGCTGGTTCTGAGTTAGCCTGATTTGTGAGCTCTCATCACCTGAATCAAATTTTCTTAGATAAAACTTAAATAAATGAAATTAAATTTCTCAGTGACAAGGCCTAAGATTCCTCCATCTATATAATTGTCCCAGGTGAATCTATGACATATGTACATTTTAAAGCTACCATTTTATAGGGAACAATACAACAGCCATCAAAAGTCATGAAGCTATTATTTATTGCCAACAAGTCTACTCATTCACCAGCAATGCTTAAAGACTCAGGATAGCCGGGGTAGGAGATGCAGCTCCATGATAGGTTGTTTGCTTAGCATATGCAAGGCCCTGGGTTCAATCCCCAGTAATGGGAAAACATACTCAGTATATCAAAATGGCATAGCCAATCAAGAAATGCCTGAAGTTTTGTTTGGGGTAGATTTTTTTCTATCATGTCTCAATCATCTTAATTTTGCAAATGAGATTGGACCACCAGTTGGAGACACAGATATAGATTTAGGGACCAACTGGCAACTACTAATAGGAAGTAGATCCTGGATCCCCCTGCATCTGTTTGTTTGACTTAACATTTAACTTAGAAGCAAAGCCAGAGCCCACTTGTATTTCTGATCATTTCCTATTCCTGAAGGCCAACATCTTCTCCCAGGTTTCTGCGGCTTTCTGTGTCAGTGATCATGACATATTAAAATGGTTATGTTATAAATACTGTGCTGTCGGGAGAATTTCTAACACTTCAAAAAGAATGCCATTGCTTCCCTATAAAGAGTCAGAACAATAATTCTTTCCCTTTCTCTGTACTTCTGTTAAGCAGACATTCCAAAATATTCCATTATATTAAAGAGATAATCTGTTTTAACCCAGCAAGAAGAAACCCTTAGTTCATATACACTTGCTGAGCAATAAAGTATATTCCAGCAAATCTTTTCAATACAACCAGTACTGTCTAATCCGCAGTTAAGGTTCAAAAATGTCCTTTTATAATTTTAGCTTATTTTAAAGCCACCATTTATTTCTCCACAGAAAGAGCGATAGTAGGGGCTTCCGGATTAACTACACAGAAAGTGTCTTTTTCTCTGCTTTCAATGTTAACTTGTGGTGTAATCAGAAGATATCATAATAATTGCAGTGGTGGCTAACCCGGCTGTACCTGTCAAAGGCACGTACTGTTCAGCTCTGTCGAACGGGTAAAGGTGGACCTCTTTCCTGATCTCCTTGGATTAGATGGGACCAATGACAATTTTAAATTAGAGAGAGAGTGTGTGTGGGAGGGAAGGTTGGCTGTG
Organism: Microtus ochrogaster; assembly: GCF_000317375.1. Taxonomy (NCBI): domain Eukaryota; kingdom Metazoa; phylum Chordata; class Mammalia; order Rodentia; family Cricetidae; genus Microtus; species Microtus ochrogaster. The sequence continues at coordinate 14,004,563 of NC_022026.1, forward strand.
GGGCTCAGTGCCATCAGTGCTAGGACACGTGCTTAGCATACATAAGGCCCTAAGTTTCATGGCCAGCGTCAAAACAGAAAGAAAATGGGGGATACGGGAGGAAAAAGGAGAAAGTAGAGATCAACAGGAGTGGGGTAAGTGGATGCTGACTGTATGGTATATATTTGTGTAGGAAAATCGTAAATACAATTATGCAAAGCTCTATCCGCTCAGTTAAAAGGGACTGTGCTTGGTACTGGGTTTCTGGTGTAGCCTTTCAGTGCAGCCGGAGAAAAGGAAGGGATTGGCGCATATTCTGCTTGGTTTGTAAAGCTGGGCTTTTGTGGCTGTCGCTTTGCTCACTGGTAGACCGTGCAGGTGAGAGGCTCAGCGGTTCCAGAACAGAAAACAAAGAGTCAGAGTATGTGTAAGGAGCTACCTTCTAGTTTCAGACCCATACCCCGATCCCCTTTGTCTAATTTGCTTTATAAAGTGCCCCCCCCCCCCGGACAATACGCACATACATCCCAGTGCTGAGGAAGAAAGCTCTCTCTTAGTTTAAAGCTTGCGTTTCCAAGTCACATGCAAAGTAAACCAGTAAATAGACCAAACCTGTCCAACTTAGAGCAAGGCAAAGCATTTTAGCAGCAACCAATCATTTCTCAACTCGTCCCTGTTAAGAAACGGTATCCTTGGCTTCCATTTTGTTTTGTTTTAGCATTAAGTAATCGTTTTCGCTCCCCGTCCCCAAAACAAAAACCATGTCCTCAACTTAGTATATGCGTTTTTGCCTCCTGCTCTCAACCAAGCAGATCTCCTCTAAAAGGCTTAGTTCCCATCAAGCCTCTTCTAGCTTGAGGACAGAGCACAATAACGCTTGCACAAAACCATTTGTACAAAATCAGAAAGCCCAATTTTAATCTGTGGCTTTTGGCTTTTTTAGCTCTTGAAAAAAGTCGCCCTTTCTGGAGAACTGTTTGAGTATAATCTTTACTGAAATGCACGTTTGGCAAATCCAGCGCATCTAATAGAAGTGGCTTGTCTGGGAGGGAGCTTGTTTAGTTTTAGTTTAACGTGTTTCTGGATTTTCATCTAATTCTAAAAATCTTCCCACTCTACCTTGTCAGATGCTGAGTTTTAAGATATCCATTGGTGTTGTTTTTTTTTTAACTAAGCCATTTCAAAAAAATGTTTTGAATTTGTTTGTATTCTTTGCTGCTGATGTTGAGCCAGCCTGTTGCACAGCACCACCTGAGTTGGAGCTGATTATGGAGCCCAGACTGGCTTCGAACTCATCATCCTTCTGCCTCTGTTCCTTGGATTCGGGAGAAGAGGAGGAAGGGAAGAGATTGCTAATACTGTGAAGGGACCCCTGGCATGGAGCTGCCTCCCGGTAGCTTTCATTGGTTGTTTGTGAACTTCCCTCGATTTTTAAAGACTCTCCTTATTGTTCCATAAAACGAAACTTCCTTTCTGTCTTTTCAGTTCCTTCTCTGCTGCTTTCAGAACGGTGCTTAAGAGTCAGATGAAAGACCTGATAGTTTCTATCACAAGGAAAGTTTCAGTGACAGGTTTCACTAATTAATGTGTAACAACGGGGAGATTAGCCTTTCAGCTGGCTTTGTGTCGAAGCTATCCCATATTTTCAAAGGCTGTAACTCAGAACATATTGGAGTACAACATGTTTGAAATACAAATCTTCACACATGGCTTTGATTATAATGCGCACACCAAATACAGGCACAGTACAGTAGGGCTTCCAGAATGCATTGAAACAGGAAAACTTTTTGCAGTGCAAACGTTTTGGGTCTTAATCCTTCTAGTGTTGAAAATAGGAAAGCCTGTAAGGAGAGCTGGAGGGGCAGGTTGCAGAGTCAGACCTATTTGGATTATGAATGAAGACGCCTCCTTGAATTTCTGAGTATCAAAGCCGCGACTAGAGCACATGCGTTTCTAAATGCTTGCATTTCCTTCCCTCAGTGGGAAAGCACATACTCAACCCTGTATTAATAAAGTCCTCGTCCTTTCTTGTGGTTTCCATACCCCCACAATGTGTTTAACGTCTCATTGGAATATTATCTCAAGGGACCAAATATTTGAAGCCACTGAGAGACATTTAATGTGAGTCTTTGTTATTGGGCGGAGAGTCACAGGATAAAATTTGTATGAGCATTATCTAAACATACTTCTGTAGATATAAAAATAAAAATAATAAATAGAATTCTAGCGCAATCTAGCTGGAGAAGAGTGAAGAGAGAATAAATAGGAAACAACAAAAACCAGGTGTCAAAAATTAATTTAGGTGGGTAGACAGTTTTAACTTAGTGACGCGGTCTTAAGAAAAAAAATGCCTTTAATCAGAGTACTTGGGAGGCAGAGATAGGTGGATCTCTATGAGATTAAGGTCAGCCTAGTGGTCTCCATAGCATAGCAAGTTCCAGCCCATCTGGGAATACACGGTGAGACCTTGTCTCAAAAAAATGCAATTATCTTTCTTTATATTTGAACTTCTAGGTTAAATATTTCTGACATTTCTGTTACTTGCTAAATTAAAAATAAAATGGTTCCTGGGGCTAAGGCTGTGGCTTAGGGCTACAGCGCATGCTTAGCTGGTGCACTGGGCCCTGGTTCCTTCTTTAGAATCCCCCAGAAAGTGTCTATGATTCATGCTTTGTCACATCTGCCTTCATCTTTATTTTTGGTTTGGCAGCATGGAGGAAGAGGAGACCCACGGCCTTGCACATGATAAGCGTGCACCCAGCCACTATTACCCATGCCCTTAAATTTCACCATTTGTCAGAGGCTTTCTCTAGTCTTAAGCCTGAACTAGGAAGAAACTTTCCTCTGTTTTAGCCCTGAAGATGTAATATCGTGATTCTGCTCCAAGTGGGAACAATCCTCTGTCTAACTTCCAAAAACCCAAACCAAATCAAATCCTCAGCAGAAACAGGAGGAGAAGAGGCAAGGCTTAGAAGAAATGAGACAGGGAAGCCAGGCTAAAGCAGGGTCTTTCAGTATAAGGCCATCGTTTTCTGGGCTTTGACTCTGGAAGTTGAGTTAGCAGCATAGGACTTGTATTCTTCTGTGTTTCTGTAATTGCTTCCTTTCTTTCCTGTGTCTTCACCGTGTTCTCTTGAGTTCTAACCACTGTTTCTCATGGATTATTACTGTCTTTCCTCTACTCCCGCTTTATGTCTCAAGGTTAGATGAATCTTCCTAACACCCAACATTCTTAGTGACATTTTTGTTCTCAACAGGCCCCAGAAACCCTCCATTGCTCACTAAATTATGTGTGTCTTTCAGAACTTGCTCTGCAAGGTCTTTCTCATATAGGCCCCTCCGTAGTTTCTGAGTATACCTTTCCACACATCCCATGTTCCAGTCACAAAAAAACCCTTCGGAAGTGGTTTGAAATAACAGTGCCTTGGGAGCCATTGTGTTGTTTGGTATAACCCAGTCTTGTGGTCTCAGAGAACACATTTATCTTTCTGAATCTGAGTCCCCTCATCCATGTAAAGGAGATAATGCTAACACCTACTGGGATGCCGTGAGCATGGAACAAATGATAGAATATTCCCATTGTTGGGAGCAGCAGGGTATTTTAGATTATTTCTATCAATCACTCATTGGTGACTTGTTGGGTGACAAGCACAGCAGGAGCGAGTTCGGGAGGGCCCGAGAGAAGCTCATCAAAGTTCACGGCAGCCACACAAAAGGAGTTTCCAGGCTGTCCCTGTCTGAGCAGTGGTGTTGAGCTCTATGGGGAACATCTGGTGTGTGTCATTGGAAGGCCATGTCTGCTGGTCAAGGATGGTGGGCCAAGGCTTCTGGGAGGAAGGACTTGAACTGGGTAGCTTTTGTAGTTTGTTTTGTTCTGATTTTTGGCACAAATTCTCATATAGATTTGGTTTGATCTCCCTTCTTAGCAGAGGCTGACTTTGAACTTACCGTTCTTATTCAACTTCCTAAGTGCTGAGATTCATGACAGCTATAGCACTATGCCCGGATGAACTAGCTAGGATTGAGACGGGATCTGGAAGGAACGTATTTAGAAAAGCAGGTCCTGCTGGGGGCGGAGGGGGTGGGGATCTGCTTCAGTGAATGTCGTTTGGAATAAAATTCCTTGGTCTTAGTTTAGAAGCAAACAGCTAGTCAATATGCTTAGTGATGTCAAATGGCTTTCCACCCGGGGCCTCCTTTTGCTACGGATGGCATAAGTGACGATCTGGGAAATGACGGTGCCTTTCAGGGCACTGATTTTCTCTCAATAGACTTCTGGTTGTGAGGAAAAAGAGTGAGGCCTTCATGTGGAAGAAAGGCTGACAAGAAACTGAAGTGGATGTAGCTTAGTGCTGGCCAGACTGCATGAAAGGTAGACTTGCTTGGTATCATAGAAGATTAAATAAGTCAGCCTTTGGGAAGCAGACTGTGGACTCTTGTGATCGGATTTTGTGTTTGGCTCAATGTTATCTGAGATGAGACCGGTGATTTCCCTCAGAAGGAAGTGGAGAATCGTGGTGTCAGTCTTTCAGGTGGGGAAGCCGGCAGACTGTCCTTTGATGGGCAGGAAGCTGTGGGGAACTGTATCTACAATGGCACTATGGGGGTTCTCAAGGGTTCCTCTTCATGGGGCTTTGAAAGTGGTACCTGCTATGGGCACACTGCCAGGAAACTGTGGATTGCAAGTTATCAACATGAAGTTCTCAGCTACTACCTCAGGTGTCACTATGGTACCCTCCGAGCATTCTAGAAGATTGCCTTAAAAATTATGCACTTGAGGACAAAGCATTTAGTTTGGTGGCAGAACTCTTGCTCTAGTTCAGTCAGCAGTAGTAGACCTAGGCCGGGTATGACCCAGCGATCAAGTACCGTCCCTGTCTATGTACGTTCCTAGCTCTGCACAGGAAGTTTGGCCTAACTGAAGGAACCCGGGAGAAGAATACATTTTCTTTAAGAAAAAATAGGGGTGCCATCAGAAGTAAGCTTCCTCAGAAGTTTATGTCACAGAGAAAAGGCAATATCTCTTCTTCCTCTAACACAGGGATCTTAGGTGACCCTCTTACAATGAGCAACAAGAGAAAAACCAGTGATTTTGACCTCCCCTTTGAGACAGAATGTCACACTCTAACCTGCCAGCCTGGAACCCACTCTGTAGCCCGTTCTGACTTAAACTGTCAGTGATCCTCATGCCTCAGCTTTCCGTGTTTGACTCAGTGAAGCTGAGCCTTCAAAATGAAGACCTAGAAACCAAAGGAAACTGTTCTTTTTCCTTCCTTCCTTTTTTTCTTTCTTTCCTTTTTTTTTTTTTTTTTGCTTTTTGAGACCAGGTTGTTCTGTGTAGCTTTGGACCCTCCCTGTCCTGAAACTTGCTCTGTAGACCAAGCTGGTCTTGAACTCACATAGATCTGCCTGTCTCTGTCTCCTGAGTTCTGGGATTAAAGGCGTGTGTCACTGCTGCCCAGCAGAAACTGTCTTCTAACAGTTTTTTCAAGACATAATCTTACTATGTAGCCCTGGCTGTCCGGGAACTCACTATGCAGACCAGGCTGGCCTCGAATGCAGAGATCCACCTGCCTCTGCCTCCCAAGTGCTAAATCCCATGTGTGCTACCATGCCTGACAAGCATTAATTTATAAGGCAAAAGGATTCTAGAAAATGAGCAACTACGCATTTTATATATGTCCAAGGCCTCAAATGGGATTTAGACAAATACAAATAAGTCTAAAGCTAGGTGGTGGTGGTGGTATATACCTTTATTTTTTATTTTTAGTTTTTATAATTTATTGTTTTATTTGCATCTATGTCTCTGTAAGGTGTCAGATCTTGGATCATGGAGCTGTTAGCTGCCATGTGGGTACTTTCTCCTGGAGGAGCAGTCAGGGCTCTTAATCGCTGAGTGCTGAGTCTTCTCTCCAACCTGCTGCATGCCATTAATCCCAGCACTCAAGAGGCAGAGCTAGGTGGATCTCAGTGAGTTCAAGGTCAGCCTGGTCCACAGAGCAAGTTCCTGGACAGCCAGGGCTGTTATACACAGAAACGCTCTCTCAAAAAACAAAACAAAAAATTAGGCTGCCATGATGGTTCAGTGGGGAATTGTCCTTGCTGCCCATGCATGATGACCCATAGAAAGGCAGAAGGTTTTGTTTGTTTGTTTTTGACAAGGTCTCTCTTTGTACCTCTGGACAAACCAAAACTCACCAAGTAGATCAGGCTGGCCTTGAACTCATAGAGATCCACCTGCCTTTGCCCCCCAGGTGCTAGGATTAACGTATGCCTGGCCTTAGAATTTGGGCATTCAAAATGTACAAACTTTATACATTTATACTTTCAAAATGTATAAACTTCCATATATGTGAGCCCAGGTTCTGAACATTATATAATACTTGTCTATCAACAACTCCAGGGTTATTAACAGATAATCGACAAATGTATTTGATCTATATAAAACATTTTAAAAACTATCATTTCCCTTGGTTCGACTTCTAACAATGTAGTGAATCAGTAATAAATAGTGCTTGGAAACTACTTCTGTTTCAATTGGATTCATATGCTTTATATTCTATGGGAAATCAAAATATTGGATAGACAATCACGCCACACCTCCCCTCTGTATGAATACAGAATTATTTATGGCATTCTCTTGAGTGAGACACATAATAAAGTTTCCTAGAAACTTTTTAAAAAGTTTTGATGAAAGTAGAAGTTGAGAAAATTTGACACTACGCTTTAGAAACTGAAGTTATGGCTGCTACTGAAGTGCCAGGAATTTCAGCCTATCAAGTTTGTTCTTAGCATATGTCACATTCTCTCATTGTGCGGATGTCACAGTAAGTTTCTAACTTAATTTGTATGATCTGAAGTGTTTATTTTACTAAGAATATCAAATAACATACAGGATTACATTTTCTTTGGCCTTTACTTTATTACAGAGTATTCTTTCAAATACATTAAAAGAAACCCAGGATAGCTTTTCTACCATTTGAGCCCCTGTTGCAAGCCTTTCTCACCACCAGGTTTACTTGACCTTGGGTCTAGTGGATTGGAACCCCAAGTGTGAATACCGCTCTTTCCCAGGAGCTGTTAACTTCAAAGCCTCTGGGAACCATTTGAATGGTAATAGTAAGTGCCAGCGTAGGAAACAAACACTCATAAAGCATCTTCTGATCGTCCCTTCTCCACCTTCACTCTGAGCTCCTCTGTCCCTTCGTTCCTAGCTGCATTTCCCTGCCGCTCCTCACTGGGAAAGCCCGTCTCTGATTGTTTTATGTCCTCAATTCTCTCCTTGTGAGAACTGCATTAGGGACCGCTCTCTTTGCCCTAGCAGATGGGCACAAAGCAACTTTGTTAGAGGTGTGAGTTGAACTTTCCTGAAATTTGAGAGCCACTCCTACTTGGATTTGAACTTTGAAGACCCAGAGGTAGGAAGCTTCCATAAAAGGATCAAAACACATCAGCGCGGGACTCACTGATTTGGCCTGGCAACTAAGGCTGCTAGGATTACTTTACTCAACAGCTCTAGACAGTGTACCCTGAGCCCTAAAAAACCACTTCACATATGTCTGTGTCGGTCCCAAGGATGCTGGAGAGAGCGTGAGGATAAATCAGTGCAACCTATCTCCATCGCTGAAAAAGCAAATCAAAGCATGGCCTAGTGAATATCATCCTTCATTCAACAGCTAATGTCTGTGAGAGACTGTTAGGTTCACAGCAGTGTGGCGAGCAGAGAGAAATATAATTGTAGTGGTATCTGCAGGAGGCTAGTGCCTAGCGAACACGGTGGTATCCAGTGGAAGCGGCAGTGGTGCCCAGTGGGGGGCATTGGTCCCTGGCAGGGGGTGAGAGCAGGAAATGAGGAAAGAAATGGTGTATGGTAGCCGACCTGGGCTGTGGATGGGGTGGGGGGGGAGCGTGGAGCATTGGCATTGGTGAGGTCCTGCTTGGTGCCTCCCAGAAATACTTGAGGAGTACTTTGCCTGACAGGATCCCACAAAAGCAAATGAGACCAGCAGTCAGAGTATGGATCTGTTACCCTGTTGGACTCACAGGCTGGCAAAGCTCAAGGAACAACTGTGTAAGCCATCAGCGTAAGAAATATGGCGGCCATTCTTGGGGAGCTTCTATACATCCAAGGAATATGTACGCATGGCTCTAAGAGGACTCAAAAAAAGTGACAAATGAGAATTTGGAGGAGTTTGATGAGGAAGGTATTACTGAGGGCTGGAAAAATTTAGTGGGTTCTCTTAATGATGAAGATGGGGACTCTTACGGCCAAAAGGGTCAGCTTTTCACCATGTAGGGGCCTGGAAGCTGTATGTGCAATTGTGGCCTGACACAGGCCATGAGAAGGAAGATGCCTGGGCAGCCTGTCTTTAAAGGGTGCCCTACTGAAAGGAAGGAACACTGTGCACAGGTGCACTGCTGGGCATTAGGAAGACCCTGCTGCCACCAGCCCAGGACACAGGAAGGGTGCTGGCCAGGAAGAGAAAGTGAAGGAAGAGAGATTCACTATTTAGGTAACTTAATGGTAGGTAGGTCAAAAGGGTCTATAATATCGGGTAAAGAAAGTCAAAGGTGGAGTCCCACTAGTTTTCTGTGAAGAGTGCCCTGGGTTCCAGCCCTCGAACTGCACAAGAAAAATGGAAAGGGAGGGCTGTAGAGATGGCTCAGCGGTTAAGAGCACTGACTGCTCTTCCCGAGGACCTGGGTTCAATTCCCAGCACCCACATGGCAGCTCACAACTGTCTGAAAATCCAGTTCCAGGGGATCTGACACCTTCACACCAATGCACATAAAATAAAGTTAAATAAACCATTTAAAAAAAGAAAAATGGAAAGGGAAAGGTGTATGTGGTGTGGCAGGGGGTACAAGTAAGAACAGTGGAGAGGTAGAAAGGATAGCACTCTCACAGCTTGTGGGGAACACGGTAAGAGACTGAAGAATTTTGACCATGACCAAGGAACTCCTTCTTGCTGAAATGATACTCTTAAGATTGTTTATAAATTTGGTTGTAAAATAACTAAATATGAACCAGGGGTGGTGGCCCACGCCTTGAATCCCAGCACTACAGAGGCTGAGGCAGAGGCCAGCTTGGTCTACATACTGAGTTCCAGGACAGCCAGAGATACATGGTGAGACCCCCGTCTCTGACAACAAACAAAACAAATTAACAAACAACAAAACCTACATATGGCCCAGGGAAAAGCTTTCCACTTTCAAAAAATTGACTTGTAGGAAATTGTATACATGTTACAATGTATGTTGGACAGATCTATCATAGCATCTCTTGTTATGATAGTTCTACCTAGGCCTCCCCAACACATCTTCTCAACTTCATGTCCTTTATTTCTTTTTAAAAACTAGAACCTATTGAGTCCAGTCCATGCTGCGATACGCAAATGGAGGTGGGGCCAAACACTGAGGCATGAGCAACCTACCAGTGGCCAATTCCCTCTTCCCCTGCAGCCCCTTCTGCAAGAGGCCATCTCTGGTTCCGGTTAACCTTTTGTAATTTGTTATAAACATGTTGGTATTTTTGTTTTTAACAGAAATAAAAGTATGATATACTTATGCTCATAATTTACCTGAATCTTTATACTATAGATACCTTTTGATGCAATTACGTGTGTTTTTCTCATTCTTTTTCACAGTTATGGAGCAGTCCACTAGACAGCTATAATATTTATCTCATCATCAGCATTTCGATGCTACACAGTTCTTTTTCTTTTCAGCCAGGGTTTTTCCATGTAATCCTGGCTGTTCTGGAACTGGAACTTGCTCTGTAGATCAGGCTGGCCTTGCAATCACAGAGATCCACCTGCCTCTGCCTCCTGAGTGTGGGGATTAAAGGCATGCATCACCACCACCTGGCTGAGCTCATAGTTCTTTATTGCTGCTCCCAAATTTAACTTGTTAGAATCAGTGCTTCAATTAAAATATACTTAGGCAACTATTGCACGTTAAATTCCTAGAAAAGAAATTGCTAGGTCAAAAGATATATAGAATTTAGTACCATTTGACATACATTATAAAAATTTCCCCAAAATGTTTATCTGATTTAATTCTTCCAGGAACAGATTAATCAAGATCTCTTCCGGGATGTCTGTGGCAATTTGTCAACCTGCTCTTCCTGCAACCGCAGTAAATACCAGTTTGCATCATTGGAAAGGATTATATTAGTCAGCAGATCCTAATGAATGAAGGGTTTCTTAATTAAAATAAGCAGAAAGTCATTACTTGTAAATATATAAACAAGTTGATTATAGCAAGAGGCTGAATACTTGTAATAAGCATGTGTGGATATTAAATTAACCATGGTTCACAAACCATCCATGGATGCATGGCTGATTGGAAATAACCACTTCACGGTGGTTACCCAATTCCTCTCTGCCAACTGCCAAATGCCAGTCTGACTTGTATGGTTATTATAGTTTGATGTAACTCATGATAGTCCCCAAACACATGTTACATGTCAAATGAAGGAGTTTTTCTTCCTGGTGGGTATTTAAGAAATTGAAATAAATCTGTCATATTCTCCCCATGTTAATCTGCCTTTTTAAAAATATAGATATGCCAGCGAGGAATCTTGGGACGAATAAGGAATATATATTATTTTTCTTTCACCATAATATAAATAAGAATGTAGCAAAATTTAAAGTTATCATTATTTTCTTTCACTCTGTCTTTTAAATTAGCAATAATGATGAAAGAAGTAATCAGGAATCTGGGGGCGCGTCTACAGTTTTGTCACCAAGGAGGCTGAGTCTCGGGAGGACTGGCGAGGCCCAGGCCAGTTTGGGCTATGCAAGGAGACCCTGCCTTACAAATGAAGTAAATAAATAAATAACGGCCTACCATTCATTCAACAAATATTTGTTTAGTTTTCAAAGATTAAGAGATACGTTCAAACCATCTCTATGTGTGAGCTATTTCTTTTATTTCACCTAATTTATGCAATGTGTAACATAAAAGTACTTTTCTGTTTAGCTTACTTGGTTGAATTTGTCCCCTGATTGCTGAAGCCTTGGGTTCAATCCCCCAACGCTGCGTTAGTCCACTCAGCTGAAATCTTCATCCCTGCTGGCTGGTCCTCATAGTGTCAGAAAGTACTTTGCAGTCTGTTGGGGAAGAATTATTATCAACTGTCCGGCCAGTGGCAGACCGTGGGACTGTACTGCTGTTGGGCCACAGAAAAATATGGTCATTGATGGCAATAGTGACAATTCTGTTACAGTAATAGCCAATTGTTTTTCCACTAGATTTAAGGCTTACTAAGGAAGAAATTCACTTTTGGTACCTATGGTGAGGATGCAGGGCCGTTGTTTCACTACGTCGACATGATGTTGCTATCAAATTGTCTGACAAATAGTTTTATTTGTGCCCATTGATTAATATTGCTACTAGCTTTGGACATCGCAGTGGTCAATGCTGACTACAGAGACTCATAACTGGTCAAAATATGACGAGAATAAATGGCTTTTGTCAACCCAGTGGCTCAGGGAATATCGTGAAAGAGGGGGTAGAAAGAATGTAAGAGACAGAGGCAGTTCGGAGAGTGATGTGGAGAGCTAACTTGTGGCCATGACAGAGCTGATGCACTCTTGATCAGATGTTGCTATGATTATCTGTGTGACGTCTCCACAAGACTGGGTCTGTCAACATCCTGTCGTTGGCAGGTGCTCAAGGGGCCCCATCTCTCTCCAAGTATACACGGATATTGATTAATGGGCTACAGCCAGAGAGTTTCTTCAGTGCTATAACAGTAGGTGCGTTGTCTATGCTCCTGTGAACGCACCTTCACCCATGCTCCTATAGCTGATTCTAACAAAAGTTATGGGGTCATCTACACACCCCAAAGGAAATGAAAGTTAAAGGGAGCTAGTGAGAAAGAAAGGGATCAATGGGAGTGGAAGGGGGGCAAGATAGGGAAAGGAAAATGGAAACGTACTTGAAATACATTGTGTATATGTATATGTATAAAAATGTCACAATGAAACCTATTATTAGCTATAATTAACGTTCTACTATTATCATAAAACATTTTTAAAGCCGGGCGGTGGTGGCGCACGCCTTTAATCCCAGCACTCGGGAGGCAGAGGCAGGCGGATCTCTGTGAGTTCGAGACCAGCCTGGTCTACAAGAGCTAGTTCCAGGACAGGCTCCAAAACCACAGAGAAACCCTGTCTTGAAAAACCAAAAAAAATTTTTTTTTTTTTTAATGAACAGTAGCTTTAGGAGGTAAGTTATGAAGAAATGGCACTTCAGGCAACCTAGGTAATTTGTGCAGGGTCTCCAGATTAGTAAGGATTCAGGTAATTTGTGCAGGGTCTCCAGATTAGTAAGGATTCAAATAAAAATTGAATTTGAACCTGTTATGGTGCTGTAGACTGATCAGTCAGCACTTGGAACACAAAGGCAAGAGGATCATTCTCAACCTGGGGTTTTGCATTCCTAACCACAAATCTGCCCTGTGTCAGTAGGAAGGGATTTTAAAAGTCAACTAATAGAACTTGTACTAAAGAAACAATTGCTCATTTGATGTACGTAGTAAAAGGACACCACCGACAACTTTGCTTGGAAATTGCCCATGTTCTTCTCCTTACCAAACAATGTGAAGAAACTGACTACAGAGTGCATGAACATCGTTTCTCTTCCTACCTTCCTATCTTTCTGTTTTATTGTTTTGTTTTTAAAGAAGGCTTTGCTATGCTGCCTAAGCTTGCCTTGAACTCGCTTTTCCTGCCTCAGCTTCAAGACTACAGCTGTATATCACCTAGCCTAGGTGCTCCCCAATGTCACGGACTGCTATGTGGACAATAGGAAATGTTCTATGAAATCACGAAGACTGATGTCCCAACTCTTAGGCAGAGAGGACTGTGTATTAGGGGCCCTAAAAGCCAGCACTTCAGTAGAATGATTACAAAAGAGAGGGATCTCAGAAGAGAGATTCTGGAAAGTGGTATTTGAACACTTAGACACGCCATGGAGTTGCGAGCTAAGGAATTCAAAAAGTGAGCTATGGGAGCTGGAGAAATGGTTCAGCATTGAGAGCTCTCACGGCTCCCACTCCGGCAGAGGACTGGAATTAAGTTTGCAGCACCCACATCAGGTGGCTTACAAGTACCTGTAATCCCAGCTCGTAGGGTTCTGCTGCCTCCTGACTCCCATGAGTACCTAGACACATGTGCACATACCCACACAGAGACATGTATACACAACTAAAATAGATCTAAAAATAAAATAAAATGCTGAACCGGACAGTGCTGACACATGCCTGATATTTGTTAGTTCAAGGCCAGCCTGGTCTACAAAGTGAGTTCCATGACAGCCAGGGACATTACACAGGTAAACCCTGTCTCAAAATATAAAATAAAATAAAATGCTTTAGTCTTACATGTATTTGTTGTTTAAATTATTCCAGATTTAACCTTTGGGAGCTCTGACAACCAATTCCTGTATAACTTTTATGATTATGTTTTTTTGTTTGTTTGCTTTTTTAATATAGGGTCATGTATAACAAACTGGCTTTGAATTTGTAGCAGAGGAAGATCTTAAACATGGTCTGTTCCCCCTGCCTTTATCTCTTGAGAACTAGCATTTATGGCCATGTACTACCATGCCTAGCTAGGATGTCATGGGTCTTTTATTTTATTTATTTATTTGAGACAAGGTTTCACCAGACTGGCCTCGATCTCATAGACACACGCCTGCCTCTGCCTCTGAGTGGTGGGACTAAAGGCATGCGGCATCACCATCTGGAAGCAGGCATTAATCTTTTGGTTGGAAAAATGCCATTTGGAAACAAAATCCAGAGGCTAGGTATGTCTATTGCTTTTGAGATGCCATTCCATCTAGGTGTCTATACTGAAGAATAAGGAAATGCATACGTGTACAATTACTCATGCATCTAAAAGTATTTCTATAATTATCTACATGTGGGTATATAAAGTATATGAGTTTAGTTAGATTGCTTCAATTCTAATCTATTAACCATGCCATTGTCCTTACCAGGAATGCCCCAAGTATAGATGGAAGTTTCTGTCCCATCCAGTTCCACAGCTATTCAGCCCCAAAGAAACACACAAAGGCATATATTAATTACAAGCTGTTTGGCCTATTAGCTCAGGCTTATTATTAACTAGCTATTACCACTTAAATTCACTCATAATTCTTGTCTGTGTTTAGCCACGTGACTTGGTACCTTTTCTCAGTGTAGCATTCCCATCTTGCTTCCTCTGCTACTGACTGGTGACTGACTCTGCTTTTCCTCTTCCCAGAATTCTTCTAGTCTGGTTGTCCTGCCTATATTTTCTGCCTGATTATTGGCCAATCAGCTTCTTATTAAATCATTACAAGTGACAAATGTTTACAGTGTACAAAAAGCATTACCCTACAGCACCCGAGGGTCAGGCATGGTGGTGCACACAAGAGGTGTACAAAGGATAAATACTACCAAGTCTGGCATAGCAGCACATGTCTTTAGTCCTAGCACTATGGAGGCAAAAGCAGGTGGGTCTCTGTAAATCTGGCCTCAGTTTACAGAGTGAGTTTCAGGACAGCCAGAGTTACATAGTGAGGCCTTATCTCAAAAAAAAAAATAAGTATATAAAAAATAATTGAATATCATCACTGTGTGCAAGGAATGGGGAAAGGAGCTGAAGATGTACCTCAGTGGCAGGGTGCTCGCCTGGTATGTATGAAGTCCAGGGTTCAAGTCCCAGCATTACAAAAATGAATTTAAAGAATCCAGCTTTCATTTAGGCTGATGAGATGACTCAGCTAGTAAAGACACCCATTAAGACATCACAATCCCTGACTTCAAACTCTACTACAGAGCTACAGTACTGAAAACAGCCTGGTATCAGCATAAGAACAGACAGGAGGACCAATGGAACTGAATAGAAGACCCAGATATCAATCCAGACATCTCTGAACACATGATATTTGATAAAGAAACAAAAAAAACATCAAATGGAAAAAAGAAGCATATTCAACAAGTGATGCTGGCATAACTGGATATCAACATGTAGAAGAATGAAAATAGACCCATACCTATCACCACGCACAAAACTCAAGTCCAAATGGATCAAAGACCTCAACATAAAGCCAGCCACAATGAACCTCATAGAAGAGAAAGTGGGAAGTATTCTCAAACACACTGGCACAGGGAACCACTTCCTAAATATAACCACAGCAGCACAGACACTGAGATAACCAATTAATAAATGGGACCTCCTGAAACTGAAAAGTTTTCTGTAAAGCAAAGGACAAGGTCAACAAGACAAAATGACAGCCTACATACAGAATGGGAAAAGATCTTCACCAGGGGCTGGAGAGATGGCTCAGAGGTTAAGAGCATTGCCTGCTCTACCAAAGGTCCTGAGTTCAATTCCCAGCAACCACATGGTGGCTCACAACCATCTGTAATGGGGTCTGGTGCTCTCTTCTGGCGTGCAGGCATACACACAGACAGAATATTGCATACATAATAAATAAATATTAAAAAAAGATTTTCACCAATCCCACATTAGACAGAGGTCTGATCTCCAAAATATACAAAGAACTCAAGAAATTGGACACCAAAATATCACATAATCCAATAAAAAAAATGGAGTACAGACCTAAACAGAGAACTCTCAACAGAGGAATCTAAAATGGCTGAAAGACACTTAAAGAAATGTTCAACATCCTTAGTCATC
>NC_022026.1:14020336-14026134 GCF_000317375.1 Microtus ochrogaster
ACTTCTGCATTGCTGGTGGGAATGCAAGCTGGTACAGGCCCTTTGGATGTCAGTGTGGTGATGTCTCAGAAAATTAGGAAACAACCTTTCTTAAGACCCAGGAATACTACTTTTGGTTATATAGCCAAAGGATGCTCTTTCTGCCTTCGGAAAGCTCCAGTGATCAAAGTCATTCCTAGGGAAAGCCCCTTCAATTTTGTAGTATATTATCATGATGAATGAAAATGAATTTCTTACAGGCACATTATGTCACAGCTGTAATCACTGCACACCAAAGGCTGAAACAGTAGGATTGCCATGAGTTTGAGACCATTCTGAGCTGTAAAGCAAGGCTAGTCTGGGCTACAGAGCAAGATTCCATCTCATAAAGAAAAAGAACGAATAAAGAAAATCAAGTCTGAAGAAAGCTCAACAAAGAAGACTGGAAAATGGCTAATAATAAGGAGATCAACATGCAGTACTTCATCAGCAGGGTATACGTTCTCCGCTCCGCCCTTCTTTAAATTGGAGTCATTGAAAAAATGATTTTCACTTTTAGGGTGTTATAATCTGAAAGTATAAGCAGCAGTTTTAAAGAAATTGAGCACACATATATACGAACGTCTCCGAAAGCTCAGATTTCATGTGAAAAGTTTCCAATTGGAACAACTGTATACATGCCCATCTTCTCCCTGGCACACAGCCGCAGAGTACTCTTCGCTGGCTGTAAGAAACACCACTGGAATTAACTTGGGGCAGCTGCTATGGATTTGCAGTTTTCTCAAGCTACAAAGCTCTACCATAATTCAGGCATATGGAAACAAAGATATTTATCGTATCACGCGACTCAAGTAACAAAAATGGTGAAAAAGTGATCAGTTTTTAGTATTTGATTGGGCATGTACCCATTTTACTCTTGGCATTAAATCCTCTTACAAAAATGCTTCTCCTCTGAAAGTCTTCCCTTAATGAGACATGTTAAAAAATGTCATTGACTCAGCCAGTGATCCACTTATTTCCAGAAATATTTGATGCCGCAAAAATCTGGTCCAGTTAACACACTTGGCTTATTCTCTCGAGCCGCAGGGTTTTCACATCCCACTCTCAAAATTCGACTTTCATTGCCAGGGATCAACTGTTCTCATTTCCTCCATGAGTTCATGTTGTGCGGGGCCTGAATATCAAATTGAGCTCACCGAATAATGAGTTTCTGGATGTGTTTTAGGAAGAATATAACCCCTGCTTCCATTAGGATTTGGGTTTGATCATGTCTTTAGAACATACAAGCACGTGACCATAAGTGAAATGAAGTGCTCACAACAGAAGGCAGGTCACTCACATTGGATTACAGCCCTAGAAGGAAATGACCTAGAAAGACGTCAATATCCACTGTAATTTTTCTCTCTCTCAATATTTGCCCGGGTTCATGCTAAAAGTTTGGCTCACACTGGTTTCTTTTAAGAGTGATGGTATTTAGGAGGCCGGAGAGATGACTCAGCTGTTAAGAGCTCTGGTTCATCCCGAAGACCCAGGCTAGACTCCCAGCATATGTATAGCAGTTCAGCTAACTGCAGTTCCAGGTACTGGTTCTGAAGGTGTGAAGGGGTCATAGAGAGCAGCTGAGCTCAGGAGTCCCCGAGGAGAGCACAGGTGAAAGTGCAGCCCAGTTACAGCAAGGTACCCAGAATTTTCAGAGTTGCCGGTTCCATGGGCTGACCACCAAGAACAACCCCAGCTCTGGAGTGGAGCCAGTCTGAGCCTAGAAGGCAAGATGTGTGTGCCGAGGGTGGAGCCAGGGATGGGACTCAGGCCCTTGGGAGGAGCCCAGAAGATGGTGAATGAACCCCAGATGCTGGACATTGAGTTATTTACATTACTGGAGTTTGGTTTTGCTTTTTTACCAGATTGTGACTGGGCCCTGGTTCTTTCATCTTGAAGAAAGTACTTGATTTATTTTTTGATATTGCGGGAGCCCACAGAATAAACTTTTTTTGTTTGTTTTATTTTGTTTTTCGAGACAAGGTTTCTCTGTGTAGCCCTGGCTGTCCTGAAACTCACTCTGTAGACCAGGCTGGCCTGTCTTTGTACTGTAAGTTTAGTGTTTCATTATTATTATTATTTTCAAGACAGGGTTTCTCTGCATCTTTGGAGCCTGTCCTGGCACTAGGTCTGTAGACCAGGCTGGTTTCAAACTCACAGAGATCCGCCTACCTCTGCCTCCCTAGTGCTGGGATTAAAGGTGTGCTCCACCACTGCCCGGCTGTGTTCTCATTATTATGTAAAGTAGGAAATTTCTTTTCTGGTGCAGTTTATTTGGTGTTCTGTTTGCTCCTTTTACCCTGATAGGCATCTCCTTCTTTAGTTTGTGGAAATTTTCTTCTATGATTTTGTTGAAAATATTTTCTGTTCCTTTGGCCTGGGTTTCCTCTCCAAAATTCGTATTATTCATAGATTTGGCCTTTCCATAGTGTCCTAGGATTCCTAGATGTTTTAGGCCTGTTTTCTTTTCCATTTTAGATTTAACATTTTCTTTGACCAAGGTATTTGTTACTTATATTAGGCCTTCAGTGCCTGAGATTCTCTAGTCTACCTCTTGTATTCCGTTGTTGAGGTTTGTTTCTGAGTTTCATGTTCTAGTTCCTAAATTTTAAGATGTTTTCCTTTGCTTCAGCTATGTTGCAATTCTTAGGGCCTCCTGTGGTAGAGTTGCTGGGTTCTAGTGGAGACTTATTGTCCTGGTTGTTATTTTGTTTGTACGCTGCCATGTAGGCATCTGGGTTGGGGTTGATTACAATTCTAGGCGCTAAAATCTAGTCTTGTCTTTATTGGGTGGGTATTTTCTTCCGTGGTTTCTGTTGCCCTCTCTGGTTCTTAGTAGAGCGTGGTGGCTGTTTGTTGCTTGTTAGGAAGGAAATTCTTCTGGGATTATGCTAGGTGTGGCCACACCAGGACTTCAAGGTAGAATTTGCTTCCTGGTATTGGAAGCTGAATTTAAGAGAATGGGCTTGAGCGGGCACTCTAAGGGGGTTCAGAGCATGGAAGAAAGCCAAGTGTTCCACTCAGATCTGCTTAGTCCCCTGGGAATGGAGCTAGAATGAGGAGAGGATACAGTAGCTCATTGGCTACCGAACTGGGGATGAGACTCGGGAGTTGGCTTCCGAGGCAAGAAGGAGAGTAAAGATCTGAGTTGGCATACCTCCTTAGCTGACCTACTTGCTTCTGTGGCAGGCTTGGCTGGCAGGCTCCTAGGAAATGCCCGCTGGAGCTGGGAGCTGGAATAGCAAGATGAGCTAGGAGGAAGGTGGGAGGGGAAGATCTGCAGGACATGCTGGAGGTGGGGGCAAAAAGTCCACAGCAAGCGGTCTGCCACTGAGCTGGGGTTGAGACTGGGGATTGCGTTTCAGGAAAGAATGAAGGGGAGAATATCTGCAGTCAGTCTGCCTACTTCCCAGTAAAATGACTATTCTACATTGAGAGCGTTTTTCTGTGTGTGTGGGGGGGTCATCAAAAAATGAAATAGTACTTTTCTTTCATCAGGGTTTTAGGTTTTGGCGTTTCTCTTCAGGATGAACGCTGCGTCTCAGGGCTTAATGAACTTGCAGGTGTTGAGAATGGTGGAGCTACAATTTGAACTTGAACTTTGTTAGTGTGCCTGTAGAATTCTGCTTCCTCATGGCCACATTCTTTTACCCTCCCTTCGTTTCTAGGATTCACTTTTTTTAAACCTTAAATCTTTCATTGATATTGTTTCATTAATCATTCTTTACCCTACTTCTATATAAGTAAGGCTTTCCCAGTTTGTCAATTGATAACATGCCTGACATCTTTCCTTTGCTACTTTGTGGATGCTTGATTTTGAATTCTCTTAAGAATTTACTGGGTGGGGCTGGAGCGATGGCTCAGTGGTTAAGAGCACTGGCTGTTCTGCTGGAGGATATGAGTTCAATTCCCAGCACCCACATGGCAACTAACAACTGTAACTACAAGATCAGACAAACATACAGGCAAAACATCAATGCACATAAAATTATATATAAAAAAAGAATTGATTCGGTAGACCAAGATCAAAAAGTCTCGAGATGCATCTGTAGACGTGACTTCAGGGAAATTGTATCACCGCCTCCTGGTCATGTCATGTCTGTGCTCATCTTCCTCATTGTACGCAGCAACATAATTTTACTTGATACTCCCTTGGGAATGAAAGCGGTTTTTCTTTTGTTTTTTAATCTACACATTGTTGTCAGACATCTTGACTCTGTTTAGGGTCAATTTCAGGGAAATGTGTGCTTTCCCCCAAGAAAAATGTTCCATCCTTTTTTCTTCTGGGCATTCACGCTGTCGCATATACATTTTCCATTACCTGCTCTCTACAGCAGATTTCTGGAGGGTGCTCAGGCTTTACCTCCTGGGTAACGGATGGTTTCCAGTAAAATGACTTGAGAGTCTTATCTTCTTGCGTATCTGGCCTACTGAAATCCCCTTTATCCTTTTCTCCTTCTTTGCCCTGCCACACACACTGAGGTGTAGTATGAAGCTCATCTGAATAGCCCAACTGTGTGTGTGAAGGAGACTTTCCTGGGATGGGGCTCTTTACAGAGGATTGCTGAGGCTGCCTTCCGCAAGCTACTATTGTTATGTTTATCCAATAGGAAGGGTGTGAACCGTTCTCTCCTTTTATAGAATACTTAAAGCCTGAATACAGAAAGAAAAGCCCTTTTGTAGTCAGAATGGTTTTGTTTTGTTTTTGAGACTGGTTTCAATATAGACCCCTGGCTAGCCTGGAACTCATGCACATACCAGGCTGGCTTTGAACCCACAGGACTCCACCTACCTCTGCCTCCAGAGCACTGGGATGAAGGCTGTGTGCCACTGTGCCCAGGTCCCAGTCCAGTTTCTTGAACGGTATGCTTTTTCAATTGTTCCTTTCTTCACTCTTTCCTTTGCTTTGGAAGCAGAAAAAAATTTCTGGTGTTGGTTCCAGCTTCAGATTGGCTACAATCTGAAATGCACAGTCATGTATCTTTCCTGAATTTGTAATGTATTTGTTTGGACATATGCAGCCCCCTTTGTAGATCGGGCTGCCCTGGAGTACATGATTTTCCTGACTCAGCCTGTCACATGCTGGGATTACCGGCATGGCCCACCATGACTTCTCCCTACCCAGTGTGTGAATTTTGGTTTTCTTCTTGCTGTACTGAGGATGAAATTTAGGGTCTTGTATATGCTATGCAATTGCTCTACTACTGAGCTACACCCCTGGCTCATGGTTGTTTTCACTGGAACAAAGTGATGGGAAAAGAATACTAAATTTCCCTTAGAATTTAATGCTAGTGCTAGGACAGCCTAGGATAAGGGCTGCAGCACACAAGGAGCACTGGACAGAACCGGGAAAGAAGGCAGGTCGTCTGTCCTCGCCCTTTCTTGAAGAAGCTCAGGAAACCTGATTGAGCCCCCTCCCCAGGCAGATTATACACTATCTTTGCTGTACCTGGAGGAAAGTGACACCCCTGTTTTTGAAAGTACAGGGAAAGAGGGAAAAATTGGAATCAGTAGGCCTTGTGTTGTCCCAGCTTACCCTACTCCACCTTTTATTATTATTCTCTCATGTATTACATCCCGACTGCAGTTTCCCTTCTCCCCGCTTCCCCCATCTCCCCTCTCCCCCAGATCCAGGCCCCTTCTATCCTACTATACTTTTATATGACCATCTATTTTTCTTTTTTTTGGTGGTGCATGCCTTTAATCCCAGCACTCGGGAGGCAGAGGCAGGCGGATCTCTGTGAGTTCGAGACCAGCCTGGTCTACAGAGCTAGTTCCAG
>NC_022026.1:14026234-14046801 GCF_000317375.1 Microtus ochrogaster
CTCTGTGAGTTCGAGACCAGCCTGGTCTACAGAGCTAGTTCCAGAACAGGCTCCAAAGCCACAGAGAAACCCTGTCTCGAAAAACCAAAAAAAAAGAAAAGACAGGGTTTCAAGACAGGGTTTCTCTGTGTAGGCCTGACTGTCCTGGACTTCACCTTGTAGACGAGGCTGACCTCAAACTCAGAACTCAGAGATCCGCACGCCTCTGCCTCCTGAGTGCTGGGATTAAAGGCGTGCACCATTACCACCTGGCTCTGCCCCAACTTCTTACACTCCTTTTGTAATCCTCTCAGGGGCCACATCCTTGAAGAAAACCAATTCTTCCTCCCCCAAGCAGCTATCGACTGCCAATAGCTCCTGAGCTAGGGGTGGAACACAAGACCTCTCTCTCTTTCTCTCTCTCTGTTATTTTAGACAGTATCTCAGTATGTAGTCTGAGTTGTCTGATTCCTGACACTGTTACCTCAGCCTCCTAAATGCTGGGACCACAAATATATGTTACCACACCTGATCAATATATATAAAGCAATATTTTGTTTGTGGTAAACTAGCTGTCCAGCAATGCTTGATAAAAAACCTCATCTCTTGGATCTTCTCTCAGCATGTGGTGCTCCCTTAAACATCCAATGAAGACAGAGCAGCAGAGACGAGAAAAGGGCCACCTAATGAGATTGTGGGGAGAACAGACTATGACATCTGGCTGCCAGAGCAAGTTAGAGTGTGCAAAACTATGCTAAAGGAAATGAACATTAGCCCTGGATACTCTAAAATACAAGTAGTGAAAACAGCAGAATAGTAATTTAACATTGAATCCATCCCAATGCCTTTCTTGTGTACTAGGCTGGTTGTGCACAACAAGGAAGTGGTGTCTCTTAACGTAAACACACGCTAGTAACACATGCACAGGCAGAAAATACACAGATAGACTGAGATCTTCCCTTCTCCCCGGTGGCCTTGCTTTCTTCACGGGGAAAGGGATCCCAGCATGGGAAACATTTGTCTGATAGTTGAAGGTGCCTGTGAGATGGGACATCACAGCTAACTGACTCGAATTTCATTCATTTCAAATTGAAAAGAAAAACTAATCTTTTGAGCAAACTAAATAAAAACCACTTAAAAAGTGTAAAAGAAGCATCCAAAACACTTCAAAGTCAGGAAGTTTCAGGATGGAGTTGGAAGGTGACTGTTTTCTTATCTCAGAGTTTTTAGTAGCAGGGTAAGAAATCATCACTGGGCGGTGGTGATGCTCGCCTTTAATCCCAGAACTCCACTCGGGAGGCAGAGGCAAGTGGATCTCTGTGAGTTTGAGGCCAGCCTGGTCTACAAGAGATAGTTCCAGGACAGGCTCCAAAGCTGCAAAGAAACCCTGTCTCGAAAAACAAAAAACAAAAAACAAAACAAAACAAAAAACCCCAACACAACAAACAACAAAAAAAAATTGCAAACTGCCAGGTAAATAAGAGGCTGCACAGCTGAAAATTCAGTTGCGTGAAGAGGTCGGTGCAGAGATACTGTTCCTATAGACATGACATGAAATGCGAAAGTGTGAGTAACCAGCCTTGAATTTCTGTGTGTCTATTTCACTTCTAAGAAAATGACCTTGGAGTTTTTCAGTCACTGTTCAGTATCATTTCACCCAGAGAAGAGTAATTAGTCCTGATTAATCTTACATAAATATTTTATCCAGCGACTTTGAGATTTGTCTTCTGAAAGAAGAACTGTCTTCTATGTTATGATTAAATTTGGGGAAATATTCACTCCTTTAGCTGAAGAGTGCTGGGAATTTGAGCTGTGTCTGGTTAAAACAAACTCGTCTTCTCTTCTGCCCCTGCTTGGTGCTCGTGCTTGTGCGTGTGAGCACGTACGTGCACGTGGGCATGCGTGTACAAGAGGGAGAGAGATGTATATGAGAGGAGGTGTACTCATACCGTCCAGAGCATGTGTACATCAGAGACCATCTTTGGGGAGTCAGTTCTTTCTTTCCATCATGAGTCCTGGTTCTGGGGATCCACTCAGATAGTCAGCCTTGCTAGGCCGGCACTCCCACCCTCACGTGGGCTATCTCACCAGCCCTTTGAGCTGATATCTGAAATGTTAGCAGATTTTAGTAATATAAAGAAAATACCCTCAAACTCCAGGAATACGCAGATGCGAATTCTTTGACGTAGAAAACCTGGTGGAATGTCATGGCTTATGACTTCCGGATAGGACTGGCGGTATTTAGCATGGTAGAACAGTTGCCTTTCATCCATCCAACCACAGCAATTCTAAGGCATTTAAAAATGAAAGACTGATAGAAAATTTAAAACCTTAACTGCCATCACTTTGAGACTGTGTGGCATGTGTCACGCTGTCATATGTGAGTTGTGTGTGGATGCCTTCGGTAGGAATGCGCATGCCTGGAACTCTGCGTGGTTGCTGTTTTCTCTGCACTCATCTTTGTGACTGCTTTGCTTGAAAGGCACACTGAGTGTAACTTTAAATAATAGTAAGCCTGATTGGCTCTGCAGGCTTAGAAAGCGAAAGATCTTTGCTGCAGTGGTGTGCAATGCAGGGAATCAGTCAGACAGGAAGGGAGAGAAAGGAATGAAGTCAGGGAAGTTAAACTCAAGAAAAATCCTTAAATAAAATGTGATAAGGGCCTGGAGAAATGGTTCAACAGTTAAAAGTACATACAGTCTTTGCAGAGGACCAGAGTTTGGGTCCCAGCAGCCACACTGGCAGTTCACAACTGCCTGTAACATGACCTCCAAGGAATCCAGGGCACCTGCAGTCCCCTCCTGTGTGCCTATCTAAACACACACACACACACACACACACACACACACATGCACGCACACACATGCACACTCACAACTAAAACTAAAACTAAACCTAATGTATGTTATAAGCAGAGAAAAAACAACCATGAGCTCCCCTTGGAATCAAACACAAGTATTTTGAATTCCAGGGTGTAAGCCCTTTATGGTCCCAGGACTAATTTATCACCCAGCCCAGACTCTACAAATCTACCCCTTGTTCAGTCACTTCAAAGCGCTAACCAGACCCGAGTTTCAATCCAAATGCCACCATAAGCTGGCTGTGTGAATTGGGACAAGGTACTTCACCAGCTTTAGCCTTTCTTCCCTCATCTATTAAATGAAGACGGTTGCATGCGCATGCACCTGCTTCTCAAGGCTGTTATAAAAACTGAGTTCAGTCGCGAAGAGTTTCCATAGTGACTAAAGCATAGCAGAGGCCCCTTAAAAGTTTCTTTGATTCATATTAGTGCTAGGACTTAAGTGTGATTTTTACTCATTATTTGTTTGTGGGTTTGGGGTTTCTTTGTTCTGTTTTGTTTGAGACATGGTCTCATGTGACCCAGTCTGGTCTTGAATGTGCTGTGTAACTAAGGATGGCTTTGACGGCTGACTCTCTTGCTCCACCTCCCTCATGCTGGAATGACAGACGTACGCTAGCACAGCTGGCTTAATTAATATAATTTAAAGATTTTAGAGTAATAACTGGAATATTGATAAAAAAAACAGAATAAAACATATTACCTTATTGTGAGAAACATAGTATGAACCAAGTGGTAAAAGTTTCTAAATAGCTGGAGTTTTTGTTGTCATTTTGAGACGAGGTTTCTCTGGGTAACAGCCCTGGCTGTCTTTGAGCTTGTTTTGGAGACCAGGCTGGCGCCAGACTCAGAGATCTGCCTGCTTCTGCCACCTGAGTGCTGGGATTAAAACAGTGCACTACCACCACCCGGCACTTTGTGATGGTTTATAATTCAGTAAATTGGAAATTTTAATCTAGATTTGGGGATTATATATTATATGTGTGTGTGTATACAATTTTCACATATGTGTGTATATATGCACAATTATATATAAACGAACTTACTCTTTGTAGTTCACTTTGAAACAATGTTCAATTACTTTTTCCTTGAAACATAGAAGTAGGACTTTAGAAATATATTACTTCCATTGAGATTTTCAATTATTTTTGGTGACAACTATTATTACAAAGATTATTTATTATATTAAGCTCGTTTCAGAGCATTGGGTTAATTTCAAAATGTGTATTCTTAGTAATGATAAGTGTGATATGTTGTATATGAAAGTGTAGATATTTATACTAACTCAGATTTACTACTGGTGTGCTAGTAGTGGTAGTTTTGTTTGCTTGCCTATGGTTTGAGGAGGGGGTAAATAAGAAGTAAAATTTCACTCTCGCTCTCTCCATTTACCTACCTCTCTCTCCCTTTACCTACCTACCCATCCAGAGATCTATCATCTATTTACCAATCAAACCACCTATTTATCTGAGACAGGATAAATGTAGACCATGCTGACCTAAAACTTGCTAAGTAGCTGAGGCTGACTTGAACTCCAGATCTTCATGCCCGCGTTTTTCAAGTTTTGGTATAATTTATTCGCAGTAAACTCTACTCTTCTTATTGTGTAGGTTTTCAACCTCATTTCTTTTATTGAAACTTGGTTTTGTTTTTGGAAAATACAGTGATTACAGTTTCTCCTTCCCCTACCCACAAATTTTCTACTTGTCTGCCACACCTTGCAATAAAAACACAATATTAATTTCTAGAAGTAAATGCTAATTTCCATTTGTTAGATAAGCAGCCAATACAATTTATGTAAGCTCTACACTTGGAAAATATGTTTGGTTGCATTAGCTACATTTTATAGCTCATGACTGTAAAAAAATATACATTCAAATAGATTCTTTTCTCACGTAATATATCCTGATAATGGTTCCCCTCCCTCGAGTCCTTCCAGCTCCTCTGCACCTTCCTTCCCATCTGGATCCACTCCCTTTTTGTTTCTCATTAGAAAAGAACAGACTTCTAAGAGATAATAATAAAATAAAACAATATAAAACAACAACAACAAACCCCCAAACTATCACATCGAAACTATACAAGGCAGACCAACAGAAGGGAAAGAGCCCAAGAGAAGGCCTAAGAATCAGAGACCCACAGGTCTCTGTGGACACTCAGAGGAGTCCCATAAGAACACTAAAGCAGAATCCATAATCTATACGCAGAAGGTCTCTGTGGACACTCAGAGGAGTCCCATAAGAACACTAAAGCAGAATCCATAATCTATACGCAGAAGACCTGGCACAGACCTGGGCAGTCCCTGTGTGTGCCGCTTCTATTAGGCAGTTTCTGGAGTCTTTTGCTTCTGAGAGAGAATCTTGTAATGGCGCATTAGCTACAATGACCTCAAACTCCTGACTTAAAAAAACCCTGCCTCAGCCTTCTGAGTAGCTGAGATTACATACTACTTTGCCATCAAAGTTCTTTGAGTTTTGTCAATTCGCTGTCACCCAAATCAAGAGACAACACATTTCTATGATGTCCCAGAATTACCCAATTTCTTTTTTTTTTACAACATAATATTTTCATTGAGTATTGTTTATTTCGGAATTTCACATTGTGCACCCCATCACACGACCCAGTCCTCCCAGATCTGCTCCCTCCCTTGTGACACCCCCTACAGAAAAAGAAGAAAAAAGAAAAAAAAACATGTCAATTTGTATTACCCATACACTCACTGGAGCGTGGTCAAACTCCCAGTGAGCAGCTCCTTAAAGAAAACCGAGTCCTTCCCCACTCACGCCCCTGCCAGAAGACATCAATTGCGAGAGCTACACTTCAGCATCCTTATCACAATTTTTAAGAGTTCTCTTTGACGGCTTTTGTCTGGGCTGTTACTTTGGGGACTGGGGTACCCAATTTGTTTATGTAGTTCATTATTACTCCTCCACCAGCCCCTGTTAGCCATTCATCTGTTTTTTACGCTTTTATGTTGCCTTTTTTTCAGATATCGATATAGACTGAGTCTTCAAATGTAGAGTAGTTTGAGACTAGCTTCTTTTACTTAGTATGATGCTTCAAGCTCCATCCCTATTTTCTTTCTTCTATTGCTGAGTAGCATTCCGGTTTATGTATCTACCACAGCTTGTTTAGCCACTCATAACTAAAGTCTATCACTGGCTTTTAATTAAGTAGGTAACTTTGTGATTACTAGAAAAATAAAAGCATTTGGATATTTTACTTTTCCCCTAAGTGTAGTCTCTGAGAAATGAAAGGGAAATATTTGAAATTTTCATAAATTCAAAATGTTGATAATCTTCCTTTCAAGAATGAAACTGAAGAGACTCTTGCCTTAATGAGAATGTAATTTAAAAAATATTTTCAGAATGAAGTGTGTGTGTGCGTGTGCGAGCCTGCATGCTTAATTTCGCTTTCCCACGCTGTTCCTTGCCATTTGAGACTCTCTATTTTCTTTAGTGTTTTCCCAAACAAATATTCATATGACTGACGACATTCCGAAGGCGGAAATCTTCTTCAGTCAGTTTGAAATAAGGACACATGAACGCAGAAGCAAGCACATGCGGCCACAGTTTCCTTGAAAGCTTCCAGGTTCTCTAGCTGCTCACAGTGTCCCGAGCATGTGTAGTTAATGGCTAGGGCTGAAGCTGGTCTACCCTGTTCCCTCTTTTTATTTTTTAATCATTATCTAGAAATTCATTGTGATGAAACAGTCTACACAACCATTAAAAAATCCTGCACATGGAACAGCCAAAGGTCAATTAGGGACTACTTCTAAGTGATATAATTTGAACATATAAAACGTATCTTTATAGTCGAAGTTTGTGATTCCGAGTGGACTTAATCCTAAAGTAGCCTTGGCTTCCTTTTCCCAAAATGTTTAGAAGAATTCCTGAAGATGGATCAATTGTATTTTTTTTTTAAAAGTGGATTTGGCCTAAGACAGAGAAAATCTCTTCTTTCAAAAAGGTCTTTTGACAAGTATATTGCAGTTCAGGCCATGTAGCTTAAAAGCTTGAAAATTGGAATCAGTTTCTTTTCTGGGGGTGGGTGGGTGCTTGTCCCCTTTCCTGACACACGCCTAAATAAGTTGCTAATTGTAAAAGAGACGAAAGTGGACATTTCAAAAACCAAGTTTGAATTCCCTTCCTTCAAGGTGGGAGAAGCCTGTCTGACAAGCAAGAGAATGGGGATTGGACACTTTTCCTTTAAAAAAATGAACTGAGAAAAACTGTATGGAAAAGCGTAAAGCAAATCTTCATGGAAAGCCTTCCCTCCTTGTGATAGTTGATCGCTCTGTTTGGAGCAACATTAAATGCTTTTGTGTTCTCATTTTGTACTAAGAGAGGTTATTTTTGGTCTTTTCCCATTTTAATGACTCCCCACGGCTCAACTCTGGTTTGCCTTTTTCTGGGCTTGGCCACACATTTCATTAGCCTGTGTACTTTCAGACCGGCTGACCCAATTTAAAACTCTTGCTCCCAGAGCCCAGACATCAAATTAGCAGACAGTTTATTTTTCCTTTCTGTGTATTTTTCTACATTTCAATTTTTTTTTAAAAAAAAGCAAATCAAACCCAAAGAATTTACCATTTCTGGCATTTTATTTTCATTTTTCTGTAAAGAAAAAAAAATCCAGGCACCAGTTGACTCCAGAAATGGAACAAAAGTCATGCATGGGACCAGGGAGTTGGGGAGCAGGGCTTCTCATTCTTCCAGAGGAAAGCTAGTAAGCTAGAGAATTTGAGACCACATGTTTACTGCACAATTTAAACAAGATGTTTTCAGACAGCCCCTCCCCCTTGGCATTTAATTGGTTTTCACTTTGTCACCTTTTGCTGTAGCTGAACCAAGTTCTTTGACTGCCGATCATAAAATATTGTGTGAAGAAGGAAGTTCGAAGCTCACAAGAAGACATGTTGCAGTTATAACCTAGGAGACTTTTCCCTACTCCCTTCAGTTTGTTGACGGTGTAGTATAATTCTCGTCGTTACTCTCTAAGTACTTTAGAATTTTCAGTTATAGGGAGACGGATAAAAATGCTCTGGTTTGCATTGTCTCATAAGCACTCTGCTTATTTGACACTTCTTACATGGAAATGGCATGAAATCATGAACATAATTCTAGCTTAGTCATTTTCAAAAAAGAAGAAGAGGACTTAAATAAGAAAGAGGGAGATAGTTGAGTTCAAGTTCATAGACTAAGACTTCCCAATCATGTCAGATGAGTTAGCCTATCATAGAGACAATGAGGATGATCCTTAACTCATAGGAACATGGTGAAGATGAGTTAATAATGTCTGCCAAGGTGGTTTTTTCTATTTGAATATAATATTATCTGTTGATTTTTTTCGCTATTACACAGTGCGCTGTTCTCACAGGTCAGCTGGTTCTGTGAGCTTGGTGCCATAGGAATGTGCAGACGGTAGTGGACAGTAGAGAACTGGGTTGAAGTTACTCCTCTCATGGCTTTGGTGTGCTGTGCACGAGTGCGTGAAAAAAACGAGAGAAGCCAAAGCCTGCCACTGTGTAGTGAAGATGCCGGTCACCACTATGACATGCTTCATGTCAACCAAAATATAAAAGAACTCTGGCTCATGTGGTCTCTTAGCTTCCTTTGGTGGGGGGGCTGTATGATTTCTGTCTTTGCGACAACTTGGCTCCAGGGGTAGTTTTCCATCCTTGTGGGTACAGAAACACATTTTATTCTTGTCATCGAGGGATGTTCTTGTTCCAGTGAACGGATTCACTCTTACAAAGCCCACGAGGGACTAAATGTAAATCAGAAAGTTGCTTAATTAGTTTCCTACGAGAGTGGCCCCTAGGCTGATAAATGAGACCAGCTGTCTGATAGGCACCCCACCTGGTAATGTAATCCGCCATTTGGAAGCCCCGTGAGCCGAGAATCACAGCGAAGAGGAAGAGAAATTGGATTTCTAGAGGATTCCCATCAAGCTGTAGGGTCCTACAGATTCTTCTTCACGCTGGTGCTTTCCTATCTAGACAGCTACAGTTACTGCCCACTCTCTTCTGGCTACACTACAGAAACACCGAGAAAGTCTTACTCTCTACATGGCCACAGGTTACATGTAGACAGTACAGTTTTAAATTTCTTTGTCTCAGAGCTGGAGAGATGGCTCAGTGGTTAAGAGCACTGGCTGCTTTTCCAGAGGACCCAGGTTCAATTCCCAGCACCCACATGTCACTTCATAACTGTCTGTAGCTCCAGTTCCAGGGGAATGTGACACACTCACACAGATATGCACGTAGTGGCATTTCATTTGTGTTTTAATAAAGAAAGCGTGCCTGAAAATGGGAACCATGACAACCTAGAACAAGAACAGACCATTTTTGATTTTGAAGCCAGCCTGGTCTATGGAGTGAATTCCAGGACAGCCAAGTTACACAGAGAAACCTTGTCTCAAAACAAAACAAAACCAATCAAAACAAAACAAAAACAAAAAAAAGAGGAAAGAAAGAAAGAAAACAAAAGAAAAAAGAATAAGCAGAAAAAAAAAAGAAATCTGAAAGTGACAGTAACTTGAAACCTAACTCTTCTGTGTTTTTCCTGATTCATGGCAGCCAGTCTGCGATCCAACTTACTTTTGCTTCTACTGAACTATTTATCTAATTTCTTTAATATTTTTGGCATTAAGAACTATGCTACATGGGGGCAATGGTGGCACATGCCTTTAACCCCAGCATTTGGAAGGCTGAGACAGGCAGATCTCTGAGTTCAAGGCTAGTCTGGTCTACAATGTAAGTTCAGGGACAGCCAGGGCTGTTACACAGAGAAACCCTGTCTCAAAATGCCCCCCCCCAAAAAAAAGAAATAGAAGAAAAACTGTTACTTAATGCACAAATGCCATTTGTAACTGTAGAGTGGATTGTTCTTTCAGCTTCCATACCCCCAATAAAAAGGAAGTTACTAAGCTGCCCTTTAGAGAAGTTTCAGGTAATGTGTCCAGACCTGTGTCTGCTTCCCCCCCCCTGTCCTCCCATTCAGCAAGAGCAGTACTGCTCACACACTAGGCCTTTAATAGATTTCCTGATTAAGCCTTAATTGAGAACAGTGAATCATGGTCTGGAAATTAAGCCTAGATGCTTTGGTACAGACAAAGGATTTAGGAGTAACATCTTTCATTTGAAAGCTTTCTCCAAATGTGGTTTTAGATTGCTAGGGTTCTCAGTGCAATGAGCAACTGACCAGCCTCGGAGGAGCATCCTGGGAGCAGCCTCCATACGCCTTCCTCTGATTTGACCCTTGGCATTCCACTTTGCATTAAGACTTCATCTCACAAGTTCGTTGAATCCATTTTCTTCTGGTGATCTCCACATCTCTAGCCTCAGCTGTCACCATCTCTCAGACAGCCCATCAGCTTGCTTATTCCCCATCTTTTGTTACTGTTGTTGATGGTGGTATAGGTTGGAATCCAGGGTCTTGCAAATGCTAAAACGCACTCTGCCACTGAGCTAGATTCTAAATACTGTGTTTTCATTCTCAGCCCTGAACTCTGACAGAGAGCAGGAATGTCCCTTGAGAAAGTGACACCTACAGCCTATAGACAGTTTTCAATTAGCTTCTAATATACAAACAATAAAAAATTGACTCAAATACCATCCCAGCCACATTTGCTCCTGCTCTTTATCTTGTTCCCCATTTTCTAGCATTACTAACCCCCTTTTTTTAAGTTCGGAAACCTAATGAAACTCTTTCCTGAAATTTAGCTTTTGCCCACTCTGTCCCATTCTGCCCTCACTGGAGATGAGATTTGACAGACTGATAAGAATCACACACAGGCGAGTGATTCATTTTAACCTTACTTACTGCACGGTGTAAAGACGTTCCTCGTTGATCTGGTGGGTGTGCTTAAATCATTAATTTGAATCTGGAATAAGTTCATATTATCCACTCTGGAGGATCACTTAAAGGCATCCCGTCCTGTAAGTAGTCCTTCGAAGCTAATCTCCTATACCGATACTAGGTTCTCACTATAGATAGTTAATATGAATTGCAAATGTATTTCATTTCAGTGGCTTCACGGTAGTATCCGGGCAATTAAACAATAGCCATAATATAGGATAAAATATTCTCTCTCTGTAAAAGTGATTGCATACTAATTGTTGTTAACCTGGGGAAGTTATTCCTCTGAGTAAACACGCGGTCTCAGAAAAACATTTCCTCATTAAGGCTCCCAGGACTCTGTGTAGCATACTGCAGTAGTAATTTACACACTGGTACCTTATTGGCCTCAGAAATTTAAACCGACTCCCAAAGAGCCTGACACACTCGTTTTGTTTTCATCACCTCATATATAAGCAAAACGATTCTGAGCCAAATGTTTGATTGGATTATGCAAGTTTTGGGCAATAGAATTGACATCCAATTAGGTTTTTTCTTTAAGTTAATGATAAAATTAGTTTCCATTGCTTGAGGTCACACCAATTAAAAGAAAACAGGTAAGAGAGACCCTGTGTGTGTGTGTGTGTGTGTGTGTGTGTGCACACGCACATGTATTGTGTTTGTGGGAGGGTAGGTTAGGAGAACAGCCTGCAATCCAGCAGTTTCAAACCTTTTATAGATTATTGATTGTTTGAATAATATATATATATTACTGGATACATTGTGTAAAAATGCCAATTTAATGTATAGGTAGGATTGAGACTATAGAGAAGAGATATTTTCTACAACAGAGGCAAGGGCTGCCTTCCTGTTAGAGCTGGGTAGAAATTGACAATGTCAAATTCCCACCAGGAAAATTGGTTGAGACCACTGAGACCTCCCACTTTGATGCCCCACCTCCCCAGAAGCACCATTACCACTACCACCATCACTACTAGGACCATCACCTCCTGTTTTGATACCAAGGCAAGACCATGAAAAGGAGATGAGAGAAGTGATATAACTTGTGACATGGGTGGTTGAAGAGAGGTGAACGGGGGTCATTTGTTCAGGGCCAGCACATGCAGAGCAGAATCTGAAAAGCAGGAAGATTTGCCTCCGCAACCCTAATCCCAGTAGAACACCAACACATTTCCTATGCTCCTCCAGGTAGAGAATGCAGTAGTGCGTGTGTGCGTGCGTGTGCGTGCGTGCGTGTGTGTGCGTGCGTGCGTGCGTGTGTGTGTGTGTGTGTGTGTGTAACAGAACTGCAACTTCCAAGTAGGTGGTGTCATAGTTTCTGTCCCCACTCTCTCACTGCTTATCTTTCTTGCCAAGGTCATCACAGAAAAGCAGGAATTTCACAAAAGGACTTCCCAAGACTCACAGAAAGACTGCAACTCCCTGCAGTCCCCACTAAGCCCGCCACTTCTTCTCGAAGGTTCTGGAGAGCTGACAGAGGAGCTTCATTGTACCCGGGGAATATCCGAATTCGTTCTTTCATTCCTCAAGTACATACATGGCATCTGACGGGTATCAGGCAATCTGATGTCCTGGGAGGATAGAGAGAAGTAAGAGTCTCTCAGTTTGCTTGGAGTCCCTAATAACAGAGAAATAGGAACGAATGGCTACAGCACTAAGAACAAAGGGGAATTCTGATCTCCTGTGGGAACAAGAAGGGCTGTGAGCCTTCCTTTGGGGCAGTCATGAAGGGTGCAGGATGCAGCCAAGATGAGTGTGGACTCTCTGCCTGGCCTTAACACTAGCAAAATGAAGGGCAGGGTGTGTAGATGAGAAAGGAGTAGTCAGGCTTTGGTGGTACGCGCCTTTACCCCAGCAGAGGCAGGCAGGTCTCTGTGAGTTCAACCACAACCTGGTCTACAGAGCCAATTCCAGGACCGCCAGGGCTCAGGGTGAAACCCTGCCTCCAGGGTAAGGAGGAGAAAAGAGAAGGGAAGGGCAGGTGTGGTGGTACGTGTTGGCACGATTTCTTTAGAGAAAAGTAGACCAGAAACAAAAAAGTCTTTGGGCTTCTACCTAAGCTATTTCCGACAGAAAAGGAAAGAGGTAATCGAAAAGCCTGGCTTGGAAAGAGGGATGAAACTTCCGAGGAGGGGTGGAGGCCTGCAGCCAGGGCAAGGGAGCCTGCTGCCTGCCTGGCCCCAGAGTGTGTCAGTCCTAGGCTGTCCACAGAAAGGGAAAGGAGACCCGTTTCCCCTTAGCCCCAAATTGCTTGCAAGCTTTAGGGGCTTGTTTAGACCCTTTAAAAATTGAAAGAAGATGATCTCCATGACAAAATGCTACACGTGCTTTTGAAAAGGCTGCAGAGAGCCCTCAAGATGATTTAGCAGATTCAGAAGAGCCTGAGAAATTCCTCACAGCAAGGGAGAGGTGCCTCCGAGTTTCCAGCCTTAGGTTACAGATGCTCTGAACACGGAGCTTCCAAAGAAACTCTTGGAATATCTAGTATTTCTGAGGAGAGCATTCGGCCTCCCATTTTACAGCAACACAGAGGCAGCCATAGCAACTAATGGCTTCTACATCTGGAAGGGCAGCAAAGAACCAAATATTTGGCCAATGACTAAAATATTTCCACAGCATCTAGCCTTCGAAAGATCACCTACGAGGCACATCAGTTTTAGAGCCGGAGAAGTCGAAGAAAGCAAGTAATTAACTCAAACTCGACTACTCTGGGAATACTTTTCAATATTCTTCCTAGTATACATTCCGCCGGGGGAAAATGTGAAGTGGAATCAGGTGGCTTGGCTGCGTGCTCTTGCCGCCAGAGCTGGAGAATGCGCTCGCGTGCGAGCGAGATAGGAGGAGCTGGAGAGGCAGACAGAGAGAATTAATTTAATTTTTCGGAAGGCCTCTCAGGGCTCCAGAACTAGAGCAGAGCTTCTCCTCTTTTCTGAACAATTCTCATTTCTCTCCTCGCTACAGCTTCTACAGGGCCCCGAAGCCATTCTCTAGGTCTTTGTAAACCTCCGAGTCGCTCTTTTCCTCTGGGTGTCCCAGGAATGAAGACTGGAACAGAACGAGCTAAGGGAATGGCTGATTTGTTCTAACAGCTCTGTCGATGCGTATGGGCGTGAGAGGACCAGGGTTGAAGTAAATCACTAATGTGCAGTATTCTAGGCACTGAGGTTCAGGTGTGCTCCCGGTGCGAAAAGGTTGCGTGTGACCATTCCCTTTTGGTTGTACTAGCCTTCTTCCCACGCCTCGAATCCAATCACCAATTAGGAGAGGCCCAAATGGGTTCCCACCTGGCTAGGAGTACCAGCTCCAGATGGATGGTCAGTGGGGGCATTTTTGATGTTAACAATGTCTCTTTGGGGGCTTCTAATATGTGATTTGAGTCATGGAGGGGGTGGATATTGAGAATTGATTGACAAACTAAATCTCGTGGATGATTTAGGAACAGACTTATTAAGCAGTCCAAGCCTTGGTCCCAATCCCTTTCCACAGTTGTTGAGGCCTGAGCTACCTTTGTGAGGACTTTATCTAGGTCATTGTCTAGCCGGAGGGGATTAGGACCAGCGGCTCCAGTCTGGATTCTGTCTTGACCTTATCTTGTTTTCCTTTCCTCAGTTTGTCTGCTTTCTTTCCGTGTTTGCCGAAGGAAGCTGACAATCCTTAACCATTATCCTGAATGCTTGCTATGTGCCAGGGAGTATCAGAAATCCTTTCCATCTGTTAAGCCTCTTCTTATTGCCCTACCCATTTAGCGGACCTGGAAACTGAGGCTTGGTGAACTTAAGCACTTGACTGTATCAGTCACCTTTTACTGAGATTCCAAGAACTCCAATACTTTTGGACTTAAAACAGTGTCTGACAATTATTTTCCCTTTAAAGGGCCTCAGAGTAATTTTTAGTCTTGTATGCTATACAAGTTCTGTCGTAATTACTTAAGAATATCTTTGTCATACACATCATGTTAACAGACATGACTATAAAGCTGGGTGTGGCTCTATAATGAAACCCTGCCTCAAATTATATATATTATTATATATAGCTCAGGCTGGCCTTGAATTCATGATCCTCCTACCTTAGCCTGTCAAGTACTAGGATTACAGTTACAGGCCACCATACCCAGCTTTATATTTCCAAGTCTAGCAATGAAGTTTTATTGGAACATGTGCTTTCCTTTTTTCTTTCTTTTTTTTGTTGTTGTTCATTTTGGAGACAGGATCTTATTATAATTATTGTGGGCCATGATATAGTATTTCTCTTTCTATGTGTTTCTCATAATTAAAAAATTTCAAAGCACAGTGTATAAGCTATACGAAAATGGTGATGGCCTTATTAAACACTCATTTAGGGGCTCAGAAGGGGGTACCTCAGTGGTAGATAATGTACTTAGCATGTATGAGACTGAAGTTCAATTTCCTCCACTGACACAATCACAAAAACACCCACTTATTTCTTGTCTGGCTACATGAAAGCAGATGTTTGGTTCTGGATCTGCTGGGTTCTATCCAGCTTACCTGGGCTTGTGCCCATGATTTTGGACCTCACCTGAAAGGGTGGCCACAGCGTAGGGCATATTGTTTCCACAAGAAAGAAACAGGTTAGGCGGAACCAGATCACACAGTTTCAATGTCTTCCTAAGGCAAAATTCTCATGTGCCTATAAACTATAGAAGTTTCTTCTTCATATTTAGAAACTGGCAAGTCTAATATCTTAGTAGTAGGCAAACTTGGTGTCTGGAGAAGTCTGCCTTTGGATTCATGAAGGGTACCTTTCCACAATGTCCTCATATAGAGAGATGAATGAACTTGCTCTGGCCTCTGTCCCAAATCCTATTCATGAGTGTACATCTTTCATGACCTCACCCCATCTCAAAGGCTCTGTCTACCTCCTGAGAGTTCAGATTCCAACAATTATTTTGTTGTTGTTATTGTTGTTTTCCAAGACAGCGTTTCTCTGTGTGTAGTCCTGACTGACCTGGAATTTGCTCCGCAGGCCAGAGCTGGCCTCGAACTCACAGAGAGATCCTCCTGCTTCTGCCTCCTGATCGAAGTGCAGAGATTAAAGGTGGGCACCGCTGCGCCCAGCTTCAGCATATGAATTTAAGAGGGGAGCAAGTAAAAAATATTCAGAACAAGGGACCATTGTGACACTTAATTGTGTTCGTATGAAGTATATGTCATACACTTACATCCTATTTGCCTAATAGGGAGACATGGTCAAGTCCACAGTGAATGGGGACAGGAGAGAAGCCTTGTTCAAGGGGCAATGGGTAATTGCTAACTTGGAAGATTGTATGGCGGGAGTGTACGTCCAGGGTAATGACAATACAAGGGTTTTTTTTTTTTTTGCTCCCCAATCCATTCTGTCAGCCACTTTGCTGTGGTGTCTCTCCCCTGTGGTAGGTGCTGTGGTGTCATTCCCCTGTGGTAGGACTCTGTCCGTCCACTCCCCACAGAGCTCTCTATTACCTGCTCTACAGCCCTCTGGTGCTGCCTTCCCACCTTCCTTTGCCGGTTGCCCTTACCGGGCTCTTAAGTGTTTCACTAAGTACTGTGCCCTCTTCCAGACCCAGAGAACACGACTCCCAGTCCATGGAGAGCCGCACCAGGATTGCCCAAGCACACAGGGTGCTGCAGCAACGCTTTCACTCCTTGTTTAAGACTGTGGAAAGGGCTGTGCATCCCCCCCCACCTGTTTTATCAGGAAAGGGCTGCCTTCTCAGCAGAGGACACAAAGAATAAAGCCCAATTGCTCCCTGACCTCCGGCCAGCCCTCCCCTGCCAGGAAACAATAGCTGCCGCTTGTATCCGGCTTCACAGATTGCAAAGCCCCATCCTGGGTCATTCCAATCAATCCTTGAAAACACATGAGCGCCAGACAAGATTACCATTTTACAGACCAAGAAACTGAGACTGAATGAAAGTCCAGATATCTTGATGGCCAGAGACTTCATTACATGGTGCTGAGATGAATAGTGGCGAAGGTGGACCTCAAACCCGGGGCTCTTTCCACTCACCCAGAAACACACCCTGGCTTTGATGTTTCCTGGTTTCCTCCCTTTAAAGCATTCCTACCACTGCTATGATGCAGGCTTAGAGTCCTTCCTCCCCTGGGATTTTAAGAACCTTAAAAGGACTGGCAGAAAGATGGTTTAACTCTTTACTGCTCACTGTATGACCATTGCATCAGCCAGGGAGGTGGCGTAGTCAGTAAAGAGCTTGCCCAGCAAGCATGGGGGCTGGGTTAAAGCCCTAGCAACTGCCAGGTTGGGGAGGGGGGGGAAGGGAAGCAGAGCATGGTGGTACACACTTGTGACCCAGTGCTGAGACTGGGACCCCTGGGACTCACTGATCATCCAGCCTAGACTATTTGGGCAAGTTCCAGGCAGGCAAGAGATTCAGTGCTCCCCCATCACCAAAGGTG
This sequence comes from Microtus ochrogaster, assembly GCF_000317375.1. NCBI lineage: Eukaryota > Metazoa > Chordata > Mammalia > Rodentia > Cricetidae > Microtus > Microtus ochrogaster. The sequence continues at coordinate 14,043,350 of NC_022026.1, forward strand.
GATGTTCCATAAACGTCAGCACCTAAAATTGACTCTGATCTCATCCCCACACATACATGCCCTCCTCCACACGAAGATGCACGTGTCAACACACGCTTCCAAGAATGATCTTGGTCACTGGAAGGTGATAGATTGTTATTGCAGGCATATTAGAACCATGGACTACCTATTATTTCCGTACTCACTGAATCCATGAACGCATGGTTTAAGGACACCTTTCTCAGCTTTCCCAGGTGAAGGAAAGAGTGAACTTCTTTTCTGCTTCGTTCCCAGACTCTTCTCCTCCCACAGACTCTATGAGCCTGTGTTGGATTTGTTCACTTGCTGGTGCTTGTCTCCCACCAAGCCCCTGAACTCCTACTGAGCACAGACTCTCCCTGGGTCACCACAGTCCCCACTGTAACTGTTGTCCTTCTGCCCTTGACTGGCTGCTGCCTATGTGATCTTCTGAGCTCCTAAAGAACATACACTTCACATTTTTGTAAACCCTTGGACTCCCCGCTTCTGCTAGTCATGATGTCGGTTATTTCCCATGTGGGCCAACTCATGGGGCGGGAGGTGGGGTGGCAATGTAACTGCTCTCCTGCAGCTATCATCAGACAGCAACAATGACTTTTTCATGCCTCAGTATTTTTAGAAAGTCGTCAACTAAAGTAATCAGCTTGTCAAATTCAGTGACTGATTGAGAAGGTGGTGTCATTGTTTCCTGGCCACTGCAATTCTGAGAGTTTGGCTGGAAATTAATGGAGGAATGGAAGGTTTTACCTTTGGTTTCAGGGATCCCAACTGAGTATGCTTCTAATCATGCTACATTGTCCTTTGATGCCGGAAACATGGAAAAGTCCATAAAATCTGCGAGGAGGGTGACAACGAAGAATATCATTCTGATTCCTCTTCCTTATTCACATCCACCATCCAAACCACAGGCAGATAGCACTAAAAGGTGAAAGAGAGGCCAAGGAATGGAGCTCAGTGGGTAGAGTAGCTGCCACGCAAGCGTGAAGCCTGGGTTTGCATTCTCCAGCACTGCGTGTAACGTCACGCGGGGGCAGCAGAGGTTGTCCTTAACTACTCTGTGGTTCTGAGCCCAGCCTGGAATAAAGGAGACAGTTGTGTCCGGGGAGGAGGAGGGAGGAAGGATCGGAAAGCACCTTTTACCAACCCGCCTTTTGCTGCTATTCACATCCCAGAAACACTTAATTTCCAAAGCAAAGCTTTGTTTCTAAAATTCCAGTCACACTCCAGTGTGCAACTTTCTCGGACACCGAGAGACCATTGGCTTGTCCGCGGAAGTTCGTCTCTCGCCATGGCTTCGCAAACTCCGCTTAAAAGTTTTAAGACGCTTCCAGCCTGCTGGGTGAAATCTACTCGTGTTCATGTCAGAACTTACACAGTTTGTGTTGTCTAGTGGGTCTTCAGCATAATTCAGTATGTGGCAAACAGAGCCATGACTCATACTGCTTAGGCATGGTTAAAATTAGGGGACATCCAATACCCTCAGAGATGCGTCCTACAGATGGGAGCCCTGACAAGATGCCACTGTAAATAAGCAGCCCCATACACTTAGCGAATCACCCGCTCCGCGCTCCTACTCCCTCAAGCCTCAATGTACTCTCTTTACCCTAGGTTTGTTGTCGCGGGCACACAGAGCAGCTCAAGCCGAGATGCATGATTTAACAGATGTTTTGCAAAAGGTTCCATTCTTCTGGCCATCAGCACATGTGGAGCTGTCAGGAGCCCTGTAAAGATTTTACAAGCCTTATAAGTCATAGTTTATTGAGCTTGGGATGGAATTTAATATATCATCATGGCTCTGGAAGTTCCTTCCTCTTTGTCTGAGATAGCCTATAGCTTTATTTACCTTCTAACTCAAAAATGTTGGCCCTAAAAGACATCGAACAAGCCAAACTCCTCATTGGCGCCCTGGTGTCATCATTACCTTCTAGATTTGGCTCCTTGTCCCCTTCATGAGGACACTGCTCTTTTTCTTTCGGGGCCAGGGCAGGTGTCTGGCTAGCAAGCAAGCCAGAGCCATGCTTTAGGGAGCCTTTGGATCATTTGTTCTTCCTTCTAAATAAACTTTTCTTGAAAAGTTCTTGTTCTCTCTCTCTCTCTCTCTTTCTCTCTTTCTCTCTCTTTCTCATTCTCCCCTTCCTTTCCTCCCTTTCTCCCTCCCTCCCTCCCACCCTCCCATCACGGTCTTCCTATAATAGCCCAGGCTTGTCTCCATCCCCTGAGTGCTGAATTTAAGCCACCATATTCAGCATGACAGAGTTTCTGTTGATTGATTGATTGATTGATAGATGTAGGCAGGGTCTTGTGTACATCAGGATGGATTTGAACTTGCTATGTAGCCAAAATTGAATTTAAACTTGTGATTCTCCTGCTCCCATTTCCCAAGTGCCAGGATGGCAGGCATGTATGAGCCATCATGCCCAGTTGTAAGCAGTGCTGGGGTGGCACACAGCGCTTTGTGCAAGCTAGGCAAGCACTCCACCAACCCGGCAGAGTTACAGCTCCAGCCTCTGTCGTTCCTAATTCATCTAAACTTATCAAATTAATAGTTTCTAAATATACCTTAAGTCTTATCAAATTAGCTACCAATCTGATTTTTATTGAAAAGTCTTGTGCAAATTAAAATAGTCTCGTGTGTGTGTGTGTGTGTGTGTGTGTGTGAGAGAGAGAGAGAGAGAGACAGAGAGACAGAGACAGAGAGACAGAGACAGAGACAGAGAGAGAGATGACAGGGAGGCAGAGAGACAGATAGACAGGGAAAGAGATAAGGAGAGACACAGGGAAGAGCTAGAGGGAGAAAGAGGGGAGATAGGGAGAGACAGGGAGGAGAGAGACTCTTGCTCTGTAGCTCCACCTGGATCTCAGGATTTTCCTGCTCTCACCTCCCAAATGCTATGATGACAAGTGAAAGCTGCCATAGCCAGCTCAGATGTCCCAAATCTAATAGAATTTAGCAAATCTCGCATTAAAAAGGCCTACAGAGCTTTCTGCAAATATGATATTCCAGCCTGGTGACCTGGTCAGCTTAAACACACATGTTGGGCTTGTTTTGCTACCTTTGAAGACTTTCTTAGTAGACTCATTTTTAGAACTGGAAAGAAAACAGAGTAGAAATTATGCTTCAGCTATCACTTCCTGAGTGTGTACATCCCAAAAAATCCATGAGCTGAATTATTTTTTAAAGTCTTGTTACATCTGAGGAACCTGAGGTATAGAGAGGGGAAGTGCCAGGCCTGAAGATGACATGGCAGGTCTTTGACAGATTAGGACTTGTGTTTCTCTGCTTTTAATTATATCACAGCATTCTTCTTAAACTGTGGGAGAGATTGTAATGTTAGCCACGCTCTGCATTAACTTTGGAAAGAGTGAAATATTGAAGACAGACAGTCAAGAGCTCAGACTCCTTTAGGCAAAAATGCATATCTTTTTTTTTTTTT
>NC_022026.1:14047121-14075760 GCF_000317375.1 Microtus ochrogaster
GGATTAAAGGCGTGCGCCACCACCGCCCGGCTCTCCTCCCTCCTCTTGCTCCTCACCCACGTCCTCCTCTGCCCTTTTCTCTCTTCCTCTCTCCCATGCATCCTTTCTCTCTTTTTTTTCCTCTGAGACACAGTCTCCCTCTGCAGCCCATCCCTGAACTCACTGTGTAATCCAGGATGACCTTGAACCCGTGCCTCCTCACAGCTTAGGTTAAGTGTGTCTGCCACCGCATCCAGCTCAGAAAAGTTTGCTATGTCATTTTCCCAACCAGGACCCATCTGTTATGTAAGTTTTTTTTTTTTTTTTTTTTTGGTTTTTCGAGACAGGGTTTCTCTGTGGCTTTGGAGCCTGTCCTGGAACTAGCTCTGTGTGTAGACCAGGCTGGTCTCGAACTCACAGAGATCTGCCTGCCTCTGCCTCCCGAGTGCTAGGATTAAAGGCGTGCGCCACCATCACCCGGCTTTGTTATGTAAGTTTTTTGTAATAAACTTTGAATTTATTTTGTTTTATTTATTATTGTATGCACATGCATGTGGCTTCTGAGTAGGGAAGTCAGGCCCTTGGGGTTTGTATGGCAAACCTGTTGAGCTATCTTGTCCCCCACTTCCTTAAAGATTTTCCCAATTTTACTTTTCTTCCCTCAATGACCACATGTATTATTATCCTTCTTTAAGTCTCTCAAGGGGCCAGCTTGGTTACTTACGCTTTCCATCCCAGCTCTTGAGGGCAGAGGCAGAGGCAGAGGCAGGTGGACTTCTGTGAGTTTGAGACCCCCTGGTCTACAAAGAGTTCCAGGCAGCCAGGACTTGTTACACACAGAAACCCTGCCTCCACCCCGAAAAAAAAATCCCTCAAGACACTCTGTTTCTTTTTTCTTCTCTTTGTAAAAGGTTTTGTTATGATTATTTCTTTATTGTGTATGTGTGCATGGACATGCATACCATGGTATTTAGTGGAAAGCCATAGAGGACAGTTTGCAGGGATTGTTCTCTCCTTCCGCTATGTGAGTCCTGAGGATCTACGTTAACTATAGTATAGCCCTTAGTCATGCAGGCAAGTGCTGTTACCTACTGAGCATTGTCATCCGCCCTGGTTGTGTTTGTTTGTTGTTGTTACCTGTTTATCTTCCTGCCTCCACCTCCCAAGTGCGGAGATGACATGTGTGCCACTTGGTTGGTTAGCACTTTCTTAATCTTTTGATCAAAGATTGTTGCATTTGAACTATAATGATTTGTTCATTCTTTGATTGTAAGTGAAATGGTACATGGTACACAAATTAGTTGGTGCCTCAGTGGTTAAGAGCATTGACTACTTTTCCAGAGGTCCTGAGTTCAATTCGCAGTAACTACCATGGTGGCTCACAACTACCCGTAATGAGGTCTGGTGCCCTCTTCTGGCTTGTAGACATACATGTAGGTACAACCCTGTATATAACAGATAGTTAGATGTCTAGATTGATATCTAGATATATAGATATATAGATATATAGATATATAGATAGATAGATAGATAGATAGATAGATAGATAGATAGATAGATAGATCTATCTTAAAAAATGTGGGACATAGATGTGTTGTGCCCCCCCGGGGGGGTGTGAGTGAGGAGGAGGATTGGCCAGGAAAATGTGGCTTTAAAATTATAGGCTTCAAAAGGGAGAAAGAAGAGTCCGGACTCCGTTGTTATGAAAATCTAGCCTAAGAAGCCTTCTTTGACAATCCCAGGGGTGAACAAAGTTGGAGAGATGCGTCTGGGGAGAGAAACAAAAGAGGTCCATTGATGTTGCAGATTGCCGGACTTGTCCTGAAAGAAAGGCAAGGCCAGTAATGGGACTAATGGTAGCGGGTCAGGTGGTGATGGCATGCATCTATTGTATTTGGTGATCAAGGAAGGCCTTTTTGAGGAGGTGACCACAGAGGAGACCTGAAGGTTGAGAAATAACTACCTGAAGAAAAGAGGAGGAATGCTGTAGAGACAGCAATTAGCATAAGCAAAAGCCCAAAAGCAGGAAGGAAAAATTGAGGGAGGTCATTTTTGTCTGCAGGGTGGTGAGCTCCAAAGACAGTACGAGGAGGTGATGTGATGGGAACTGACAGGAATGTGCACGGGGGCAGACTCTTTAAATAAGGGGTCAGGGAAGGCCTCTATGAGGAAGAGACATTGAATAGAGGCCTAAGCAGAGACAAGGAGTCAGCCATGCAAAGATCAGGGAGGAAAATGTCCTAAGAGAAAGAATAGGCCCCTAGGTATAACATGCTTGGCCTGTCGGAAAGAAAGGAAGGGTACCATTGTGGCGGGACTAGGGAATGCGGGGAGATAAAGCTGCAGACCTAGGACAGAACAACTAACTCAAGGGCCTTGTAAAGCCTAGTGAAGACATCGGGTTGTAATCTACGTGAGCGGGAAACATCTGGACGCCTTACAAACAAGAACCACTTCAACCTCTGTCTCCTCTGGAGCCCTGAGAACCCAGATTTCCACGCTGCTCCCTGACATCCAGTGGACAGTGTATATTGCTCTTCTCTGAGCTACTGTCCTGTCTCCCAAGATGCACGGGAATCTTGGACTGGGGCTAGGTATTTAAATAGGAAGTACATGACAAGTTGCTTGATGGGAGAGGGAGAGGAAGAGAGAAAGGAAGGGAGGGAGGTTAAGAGAGGAGAGGAAAATGGGGGCTGTATCCTGATATCAAGCCTCAATCTAGTATAGCTGTAAATACAATGTACTGTTGGCAGAATCCATAAGCAGGGCATTTAGGGATGGTCCCTGGGCAAAGTAACAGGGGGCTTTAGAAATCAGTGTGTGTTTGGGTGGTGATGCACTGTTCTTGACAAGAACTTTGTGTACCCTGTATTTAATGTGTGCAAGATCAGTTCTCTTTTTGTATTTTCCAGGTCTGATCTTAAATTGGGGGCCCAACAATTTGTACCTCTAAAACTTCAGAAATGAGTGTCTTCTTTGATTAAAAGGGGGCTTCTAGCATTCGTTTTTAATTAATGTTTTCTTTTAATTTTTAAAAATAATTTATTTTATTTTATTTTATGTGCATGGGTCTGAGACTGTCAGATGCCCTGGAGTTACAGACAGTTGTGAGCTGCCACGTGGGTGCAGGAAATTGAACCTGAGTCCTCTGGAAGGGCAGCCAGCGCTCGCTACCACTGAGCCATCTCTTCAGCCCCAATTTATTTACTTGAAACAAAATCTCACGCAGCCCACGCTGTTTTCACACTCACTGTGGAGCCAAGGTTGATCCAGGATTCTTTGTGCAGTGCCTCCACCTCCTGAGAGCTTGGATTAGAGGTGTGCACTACCATGTGTGTCTCCTGAATGGAGCTCTAAAACACTATATCTATTTCTTTGGAAAGGGCTCAAGCCTTCCTAATAATGATATCAATAGTTAATACTCTGAAGTGCTTATTATGTGCTAAGCATTGTAGTTTACCTGCATGGCTCCATTTCAGTCTATCAACAATCCCGTCGTAGAGAAAGCTCCCGAGCTCACAGTAGCTGTCATTTTTTCAAGGTATTATATGTATCCAATACTAATAATGTACATACCGATTTAGTGCTATGAATGTCTGTCTGACCCCCAGCTCCTCTTAATCTATATTGCCCCAACCAACCTCACGTCTACCATGATTTGATTAATTGAGTCGGATCTGCCCTCTTTTTATTTTTCCTGTCTCTCGTGGTCTACGTTCCATTTTCCTTTCATCATTAAAATCCCATGATACAGAGGATTCTGGGCTCAAACAAACGTTATCTAATCTAGACAGGAGCAATGCACTCCAATTCAGGCCAAAAATCTGTTTGCCATGCTTCTTGAAGGTAGTGATCTTACCTTCATTTTTTCATTGCTCTCATTATAAAGCAGAGAATAGTCTCAGCCTTGGTGCTTAGCAAATGCTTAGCCGACTTCCACTCGTCTTCAAAAGCCTGAGATGCTTTGTGATTGTTCCCATTGTAGCGGGACAGGGCTTCTTGGAACGTCTACACAGTTTTCTTTAGGGGGCAGAGTTTAGCCAGGTGGAATCCGTGATTTATATTCTAGCTGGGAAGAGTGGAGCTGGCATAAGGTTTTGAGGACTCATGACTGATACAGGAAGGAAAATATGAAATCTACCCAACACTTGTCCGCTTTGCTTCGTTCAGTAATGTATTTAGGTCACAAAAATATGTACGGCATTCTTAAAAGCAAAGTCAGGGGCGGGAGACTCACTAATTTCTGCTTTGCCAGTCTCGCCAGCATGCTAACACAGCTCTCTGTTCAGGAGGGAGAAAGAACTGGATACCCTCACTGGGAATTGGGACCCATGCCAATGGCTGCAAGGCACTCACAGTTTAGGCTGTGTACTGAGGTTGGGACTGTCCGGTCTGGCATGTGGATCAGATCAGGGGCTAGTAAATGTCACTTTGTTTTGACACTGAATTGTAATGAGGTGGGAAGACGTGCCTGTTTCAGGAGGTTAAAAAGAAGAATGTGTTGGGAAAGTTCCAGCTTGATCCACCATTGACAGACCAATCTGATGTATCCAGGCTGGCTTTACAAGTAGCCCAGAAGTACAGATTGTCCCGAATCACAGGGATTTGAGACTAACAACAGTTGAATTCTCCCTCTCCCTCTCTCTCTCTCTCTCTCTCTCTCTCTCTCTCTCTCTCTCTCTCTCTCTCTCTCAATTTAAACAACACAGTCTGGTTGATTCCAGGCAAGCCTTGAACTTGCTATGTTGCTAAGGATGACCTTAAAACTCTCATCTTTCTGTCTCTGTGTCCCTAGTGCTGGGATTAAAGGTGAGTAGCACCATGCCTGGTTATTCAGGAGTAGGGAGAAAGCCCAGAGCAGAGTATTGTGCCACTAGAAAAGCCTTCTACTAGCTGAGCTACAACCCCAGCCAGACAATTCCATTTCATACCTATATCTATATAACTCTATCTATAAATGTGTGTTCCGTACAAATTCAAATCTATTACATAAAATAGAACTACTACAAGGTATATTTTTATCTGCAATAAAAATGCAGTTATCACTTATTGAGCAGGTTTTATGTATTAGGCATTATGCCAAGCTCTGTGTATTTTGCCTTGTTTAATTCTCGCATCAACCCTATGAAGTAAACGCTACTATCTATTTTTTTAATGCTGTAGAAACAGCTTCAGAGTGATTAAGTAACTTGCCTTAGGTCACACAGAGAGTAAGTGACAGGAGTAAATTTCTGGCCCAGGGGCTTTTGATGAGACTGTATTCAGCACATCTGAGGATAAAAATCGAGTTCAGTGTTTAAAATGGTTTTTTGTTTGTTTGTTTGTTTGTTTTCTTGTGTGTGTGTGTGTGTGTGTAATATATGTTCTGAGATACACAAGTGCAGCCTCTTTACCCTGTATCATGTTACTTGTATGTATAATTACAGTGCCAACCTTTAGGTATTGTGTAACAAATTAGTGTATGTAAAAGAGAGAGAAAAGTAGGGTATATGGGAGGCTTTGGAGGGAGGAAAAAGAAGGGGGAAGTGATATAATTATATTATAATCTCAAAAAATAAAATGTTGTATGATATACTATATCTCAAAAATGTGTGGTCTGTGTATGCTATACATTTATTAACAAAAGGGGGTAATTTTCATTGTGCTTCTTAAATAATGACAGTTTAATTGCCTTAAACACCTGCAGCCTCCCAGTTAAGTGATGTCTGGTAGGAAATTGTCTTGGCAGTTGCTTTTTGAAAATGATGATCAAAAGCACACGAAGAATGCCAGTTAATGCCATCATTATTTACTTAGTATAAATTTACAATAACAGGAAAATATGTTCATGGAAATACAATATCATCTAAAGGCCTTAAAGAATTGAAGACAATTCCCATCTTTGTTGTTTGGCCTTACTTTCCTTTGAAAAACAAACAAGCCTGTTTATCACTTTGTCATAGGAAACAATGACCATGTTGATACAGAAAAAAGAGGTAACCTTAGGTAGAAATAATAAATAACTATCATCGCGGATGAAAAGGCTTTGTTGAAAAAGGAGTTTTGTTTGGTCCTTGAAATATTCTTTTGAAGAACGGCATGTGGCTTGAGGGTTAATTGATAAATCAGATGTCACGGAACTATACCTCTGTCTACCCTCTGAAAAAAAAATCCAAATTGATGGTTATGTTGCTCTAAAATGACGTTCACCTAGTTGATTTTGCTTTTTCCTTATGTCTCCGTAGCTCTCATGAACAGGGCAATTCCTGTATTGCAGACTCAACTTTTCACTGTCTTCCTTATGTTCCCTGCCCCTTGAAGCCCTTCTCCTATGTCCAAATTTCTGCCTTCTTCCAGGTGAGCGGAGGGCTCATGGCCTCTGAGCAGCTACCCTGATAGCTCATAGAACACGTGTCATTTCTCTGACTAGGTTCCCAGAATCCCATAGGAATTTTACTGGGCTATTTAACAGACAAATCAGAAGTTTGAGGCCCCAAATCTTTTCTTTTTAAACTTAATTTTTAATCTAAAAATTTTTACTTTTTAAGATAAGAGTCTCAAACTTACTCTGTAGCCAAGGCTGAATGTGAGCCTCTGCCCCTTCTGTTTTTACCCCGCTCCTGGTGCCAGGTTTACAGGCAGAGTCTTGATGATGGAACTCAGGGATTCGTGTAAGCTAGGCAAACACTCTGCCAATTAAGCTACAGATCTACCCCACCTCTCACACTTCCCTTTTGGAAACTGAGCTTTTAGTTAATTTGTCTTACCTGTCTAAGAGGCTCTAACTTTCCTGGAGTCAGAATCCATTCTCCGTCAGTTTTACCTGTTCTGAAATACACACTGCAGGGCTTTGCCTATCCACCATTTCTCAAGAGTCGCCATTTAGATTCGAACGTCGACTATGTGGCAGACACCGGTTTTCTTTGCAGCATGAGTAAAGTATCTGCTTCCAAGATACTTCTGGAACCCAGATGTGTTTGTATAACATTTCAAAAATGACCTGGCAAAGGATAAGCTAGAGTCATGGGACAAGGCAGCTTGGAAACCCATGGGGCTTGACGAGGAGACGAGGGAGAATGCCTAGGCTGGAAGGATGGGCAGTGTATCAGACAGTGGTCTAAATAAATCATGATTTCAACATCAAGCTTCTTCTAGAAGACAGCATTATCTCGAATGTAACTGTGAGAGTTGAGTGCAGCTAGGAAGATACAGGGTGGCTTTGTCAACACATGCTCTATAAATTCAGGTAGAGAGCATGCAATGAGCCAGCTGTCAGAGTCCTTGGAGAATAACAGAAACATTCAGGACAGTGGTAGATGGTGACCCGTGGTAGGAGCAGGAGAAAGTGCTTCCAGATACTGGGAGTCTGCCTTTGTTTGTGTTCTATTGGTGTGAAGAGACATTATGACCATGGCAACTCTTATAAAGGAAAATGTAGCATGAATTCTAATTGATCTTAAAAAAAAAACCGGAGTCAGATATTAGGGGGTGAAAGATGAGAGATCAGAGAAGCAGTGCAGCCAGCCACTAGAGAGACCTTTTACCTCTCCTGATGCTCAGATCAAAGGAACAATCCTGTCCTCAGACTGCCTCCTCCAGACTACACTGAACTCTTGTCTCCTCCAGTTTTATATTCCTCTCTCTGCCCAGCCTAGTGGCTTATCTCTGCACTCTGTTCTTCAGCAAGCTTTATTTGTTAAAACACAAATAAAATATCACTACAGGAAAATGTTTAATTGGGACTGTCTTACGATTCGGAAGTTTAGTCCACTGTCATAATAGGGAGAAGTGTGGCAAGAGGCAGGCAGACGTGGTGCTGGAAAAGGAGCTGAGATTTCTACATCTGGCAGCACTAAAAGAGAGTGTGTGTGGCTTGAGCATCCGAGATCTCAAAGCCCAACCCCCAGTGACACATTTTCTCTACCAAGGCCACACCTCCTAACAGTGCCACTCCTTATGAGCTTATGGGGGGGGGCATTTTCACAACCACAGTATTGGGGGAAGGGACTTTTTCAGAAGCTTAAAATCAGAACCAGAGAATGCTGGTTCCTTAGGTTACCCTACCCTAGCCTCTGTATTTCAGATTTTGACTACTGAAGATCTAACAGTTTTAGTGGAGTCAGCTACATAGTGCATGCTCGCTGTCTCTGTAGGGAGCCAGTTAGAGAAGGGATTGGAAAGTATGCTGTAAAAATACTGAAAGGCTAGATGTGCTTGTTTACAAGTCCGATGAAGGTTGATGATGCTGTTAAAAAGGCAAAGGTAACAAGGATCTCAGCTTTCATTTAGAGGACCTGATGAATTCCATACTCAAACATTCTGAGGTCCCAAGGAAAGTAAATTTTCCCAGTAGACTTCTATAACTAAACTTTGTAAAGATTTCTTACTTCATACACAGAGTAGTGTTTCTCAGATTGTGAATAAAGTACATGAATACCTCTGAAGGTGATCTGCATACTGTTTTTTTAATTTATTTATTTATTGTGTATACAACATTCTGCCTCCATGTATGCCCACACACTAGAAGAGGGCACCAGATCTCTTTACAGATGGTTGTGAGCCACCATGTGGTTGCTGGGAATTGAACTCATGACCTCTGGAAGAGCAGCCGGTGCTCTTAACCACTGAGCTATCTCTCCAGTCCCTGTATACTGTTTTATACCATATTTTCCAATGTGGAAAAGTCCTTAAAGGTGCACAAATATGATGCATGAAATTAAAAAACCTGCCTGTAAGCTAGGTGTGGTGACATGTGCTGTGGGATAATGTTCTTGTACACTGTAAAGATATGTTACTCATATTAGTTTAATAAAGCACTGATTGGCCAGTAACCAGGCAGAAAGTATAGATAGGACAACCAGACAGGAAGATTCTGGGAAGAGGAAAAGCAGAGATGCAGTCGTCATCCAGATGCAGAGGAAGCAAGATGAGAATGCCTTACTGAGAAAAGGTACTAAGCCACAAAGCTAAACATAGATAAAAATTTTGGGTTAATTTAAGTTGTAAGAGTTAGTTAATAGCAACCCTGAACCAAACAGTTTATAATTAATACAAACCTCTATGTATTTATTTGGGACTGAGTAGCTGTGGACCAAATGGGCAGAAACTTCTTTCTACAGACACATGCTTGTAGTTCCAGATACTTAGGGGGCTGAGCAGGCAGGGTTGCCTGTTAGTTCTAGACTGACCTGTATAATATATCTAGGCCATGTCTCAAACTTGCAAACTAGATTATATTTAAAAAATATCTAAAAGTCATTGGTGCTTTCCACAGCAGTGTGTTATACTTAGGTATTCACAGTTTGAATGTGTGATGTTCCCCCACAAGCGCATTTGTTTGAATATTCTGTCTCTAATAGGTGGCACACTTTTGGAAGGTTCAACGTTTCTGATATGGCCCTAGCATATATGTATAGGGTTATAGAGTTAGGGGGAAGGGCTCTGTAGCTCAACCTGCTCTCAGCCTGACCTCTCTGCTTCCTCCTCAACATCATAAACAAAAAATTGCCATGGAGCCACCCACCCTTATGCCTTCCCTGCCAGGGTGGATGATGTCCCTTTAAAATGAGCCAAAGTAAATTCATTTTCTCTTCAGTTGGTTATGTTGGGTATTCTATCACAGGATGAAAGACATTGCCAGGATGCCTAGCTACAAATGAGTCTTCTGACAATATGGTCCTTGAAGCTTTGGCTCATCCCATCCTGATGACGACATAGAGACATGACTCTGTCTTATTCATATTCATTCAGTCTGTCAGTACTTTCTTCCCTCGCCCCTCCTTCCTTTCAGTCCTCTCTTGCTCTTCTTCCTTTCATTGTTCTGTTTTGTTTTTATCAAGACAGGGTTTCTCTGTGTAGCTCTAGCTATCCTGGAACTCACTCTGTAGACCAGGCTGGCCTCAAACTCCCAGAGATCCACCTGCCTCTGCCTCTGAATGCTGGGATGAAAGGCGTGCGCTACCACCACCTGGATCCCTCCTTTCTTAAGGTATGTTCTGCCTTTGCCTTCTATTAAACTGCAGTCATCTGCTTTTAATAAGTATTTAATTACATCTATTTATTTGTTTGTTTGTTTCTGTGAAGGTTAGAGGACAACTCGTGGGAGCCAATTGTCATCTGATTTTGTATAAATGACTATACGCCACGATGGTTTCTCAATGGCAAAATTACCTAATATATTTTTTGGGAGTTATGCCTGCTACTAAACAACACTAAAACGTTTATTTTTGATAAAAATATATATCATATATATGGTTTAGAAATAGTTCCTTCCCTTCTGTAGACTCTCTCCTCCCTCTTTTGAGTGTTCCTTTGCTGGGAAGAAACTTTGCAGCTTAAACTTTGAGTGTGATAGCCAAGAAGTCATTGCCAAGACCAGTTTCCAAAATCTTTTTTTCTTATGCTTTGTTCTAGTGTGTTTCATAATTTGATGTTTAAGTTCATTATCAATTTTGGGTTGATTCTTCTATATGGTGAGAAGTAAGGTCTCATTTCCTTCTCCCTGTGGACACCTATTTTTTTTTTCTGAGCACATTTCAAGAAAGAATTTGTGCTTTTTCCACTGTGTACTCTTTACATCTTTATTGAAGGCCTATTGCTGGGAAATGAGAGGATTCATTTCTTTTCCTTTGATAGGTTTTCATGCCAGTACTATGCCATTGATGGCTACAGCTTTGTGCTATATTTTGGAATCAGGTTGTGTATTACTTGAACTGTGTTTCTTTAGCTTCAGATTACTTGTTCTGTTAAAGTTTGGGTGGTTCAATTATTAATTTTAGAGCTTCTTCATTTTTATGAGAAATATCATGAGAATAGACACTGTAGCAACATTAATTCTAATTCATGAATATGAAGTATATCTTCATCTATTGTGACCACTTTAATTTCTTTTATTAGTGATTTATAATTTTTGTTATATGTACTTTTTATATTTAAAATAGTTTCTAGATATTTGACTTCACAAATATTGTAAATGGGACTGCTTTTTGCAATGCTAATTCAGATTATTCCTTACCGGCATGTAGCAATGCTGCCAACTTTTTAATGTATATTGTGTATCCTGCTACTTTATCGCGTTTCTTTATCATAATAGTTTCCTTACAGTCTCCAGATTTTTTTTTTCTTCTCCTCTTCCTGCTCCTCCTCTGCCTCCTTCTTCTTTTGTAGATAGGTCTCAGTACATTACCTCACTGGCCTGGAACTCAATAAAGATCCACCTGCTTCTGCTGGGATTAAAGGTGTGTCCCACCTCACCGAACCTGGATTTTTTTAAATACTATAATACTACTTCATCTTTCAACAGGTGCAATCCTACCTTTCCCTTTTTACTTTAGATGATTTTTTTAAATATTTATTTATTTACTTATTATGTATACAATATTCTGTTTGTGTGTATGCCTGCAGGCCAGAAGGGGGCACCAGACCTCATTACAGATGGTTGTGAGCCACCATGTGGTTGCTGGGAATTGAACTCAGGACCTTTGGAAGAGCAGGCAATGCTCTTAACCACTGAGCCATCTCTCCAGCCCTAGATGATTTTTTTGTTGTTGTTTCTTGCTTTCATTGCTCTGACTAGCACTTCCTAGATTACAGTGAGTGGATCTGGTGAGAATGGGCCTACTCATCTGATTCTAGAACTTAGAGGGAAAACTTTTATTTTTTTCACTGTTAATTATGATGCTAGCTGGGAAGAACATTTTCCACAGAAATAGATGTTGGATGATCATATTCGTAAATATCCAACATCCACTGTGACAAATGATACCAAATTATATGATGTGTGAGTTTAAAAGCGATGCTTTGACCCAGCGACAGGTCACCTGTATGCACCCTTTTTTTCCTTCTTACAGAAAAGTCTTAATTTGGAGCATTCATGGATTCTTAGTTCAGAATGTTCTTTTAAAGCTAGATCAAAACTCTAGGTTCAAATTTGATATCACTCTTACTCTGTCCTGAAGAACAAGGGAACAGACAATAGTTGACCACATTGCACGAACTTAGACCGCTAGAAGTGTGTGGTGGGTTTCTTACAACAAAATTGCTGGAACAAAAAAATTAGCTGAATGTAAAATGATTTCTGCGTTTCATCAGCAGTAGATGCTTTAAGTCAAATGGTATGACAAGCAAATGTGAAACAGCCAGCATCCAAGCAGTTAGACTAGCCACCTTAGGAGCTGGAGTTAGCCTTAGGAACTGGAGGCCAAGCAGTTAGACTAGCCGCCTTAGGAGCTGGAAGAGAACTGTCTTTGTTCTAGGATGGCTAGAAGTCTTCATGCTGAAACACCTCTAGGAAATACAGTTCAGACTTCGTTAAACAGTATCTGTTAGGTCTTCTGGGCACAGTAATGAGATACCACACAGAGAACTGGCGATTGCCATATTGAACAGACAAGATGTACCTGACCAAAAGAATCATAATAAAATCTCAGTGTAAAAAAAAATTTGGGAGAATCACTGTGCTCCATGCCAATTTAGTTGAGTTTTTAAAAACACAGATGTTTCCTAATGGGAAAGTATTGGAAAATGCTATGGTGAAGCTGTGTGTGTGTTATGTGTGCACACATGTGTGTGCATATGCTTTGGGCCTTGTCCACGCCAGTCAAATGTTCTACCACTGAGGTATGATTATTTTTATACTTAAACATATTTCCTGAGAAGAAATAATTCATTTCAATAATATTTGTTTTGACAATTAAGTTAGTTGAGGGCTTGGGAGGAAGTTCAGTCAGTAGACTGTTTTTGACTAGTATGCGCAAAGGCCTAGGATCCATTTTCGACACCATAATTTGGCATGGTGGCACACACCTATGCTCTGGAGGTGGATACAAAAGGGTCAAAAAGTCCAATGTCATCCTTAGCGACATGGCCTGAGATACCTGAGGCCATGTCTGAAGAAAAGTAATAGACATAACTAAACAAGAACAGCAGCTAAGTGCAGGAGGCTCTCTCTGCAGCCAAAGGGTAGATATTTCCCACAGGTGAATAAAATTAGTTGACTGTGAATCCAAGTTGTAATGCATTGAAAATAATAGAAAAATGAAAATTGCTAACTGGCAAGCATATAATGCTAAATAGCTTCCAGATCAATAAGTTTAGGTGTGGAGAGTTTAGTGTACAAGACAGAAGTCACAAAGGCAGTTTTTGGAGGACCTGGAATTTGAACTCTCATCTCTTCCCTATCACCTTGCCTCCTTGAGACAGATCCTACAAAGGGAAAGACTAATGCATACATATAAGCCTATACTCTCAAAGCATATGCTTTCCATTTTTTTCCCGTGATAAAAGTGATGGTTGCAAAAATATTCAAACCACAGCCAAGTGCGGGAGCTCTGGTTGCAGCTCAAGGATAGCTATTTCCTGCAGGCAACAGGGACACGAAAGCAGCTCCCAGTGGCTTAGCACTTAAAGCTGGGAAAGTTTGCTGAACTCTTGCTTCCTTCCCATAGCATAGGAAAGCATTCATTCAAAGTCTGTCATTACTGCAGGCCCAAATTTAGAAAGTTATGGCTATGATATTGCTACTCTTGGAGGAAGACATCATACAGAGCAGTTTTGCAAAAATGTTGTGAAATTGAGTGCTATGGAAACAGGACAGCACCTGCCTCCCCTTTGAAACACATGAGGTAATCATTTGAATTACACCTTTGCGAAGGCATGTTAGAATGCATTTCTTCTATGGGTGTATGATACAGTGATTAACATGACCCTTTGGGGAGGTTTGATCTGCTTGTAAGATGCCTGGAAACCCAGCAGACTCTCAAAGAGGCTTTATTATACAGGTCCCACCACTGACAGGGCATGGGGAATGCAGGACACGGAATAGAAAGACGAATTCTGTTCTGTCCTGGTGTGTCTCAGATATTTATTAATCGAGATGGCATTTGCAGTGGTAAATCCCATTTCTCCTTTCCCATCCCCTCTGGCTGGCGTATGATGACAGCATTAGAGCTGATGCCTCTTGACTGATCATGCATTGTTGATCAACATTCAAAGCAACCAGAAGAGACAAAAGACAAGGCCTTGTGGTCCCCCGAGTACTAATGGAAGGGGAGAAATTGCTCATTTGAAACAGATTTAAAATTTCATTTATTTCTAAACAATACCAACATGTGCTACTTTCTCTTTATTATGTGTTGTCAGGAGGGGTGCTGAATGTGGTTTATGAACCACTTGAAAAACAGCCCCTTCCATCTCTCCAACCTCCCACCCTCCACTATCTTCAAGTTCCCATTCTAAGAGCCACATTGAAAAAATAATTTATTTTTATTTGTGTGTAGGTGTATACGTGTGAGCCACATGTATGTAAGTGTGTGTGTGTTCATGTGTTGGTCAAATGTATACAGGTGCTTCTTGGAAACCAGAAGAGGTGTCAGATTCCCTGGAACTAGAGTTACAGGCATTTGTGAAACGCCTGATGTGGGTGTTGGGAATTGAACTCAGGTCCTCTGGAAGAGTAGTAAGTGCTCTTAACTACTGAGCCATCTCTCCAACCCAGGACCACATTTTTTATTGAGTATTCTTCTCTTGGTTCTAGTCTATGCTTCTAATTTTAACATAACAGGACTATATGAGACTGATCACACTTAGAATATCAGGTGCCTGGAAAAAGAGAAAACAAAAACCATACATACACAGCACTTGCATTCTATGGGCTCTTGACATTTTATTCCACATTCTCTTTTTTATGCTTAGTGCTCCTTACAACTCTTCTCTGGATATAATAAAGTACTAATGAAGTACTTATTAAAGATGCTATTAGACATTTCTCCTATTTACTAGTTTCACCACTCAAAGAGATGGATAAAATTGTATAAAGAAGTGTGTTAGTTCAAAGAAAGAAATATGGACTTGATTCTGCCTTGATTGGAGTTTCTGTCATAAAAGTCCTAAAAAAGTTCTAGAATAAGTTCTGAAGGGTCTGCACTGCCACAGAGACCATAAGTTCATGAGATGATCTCCAGTTAACAGTCATATCTTGGATACTATGTTAATTTTTCACAATAAATATATTATAGTCTCATTTTCAATATTATTAAGTAGAATTATGGCAGGAAAGTAATATATCTGAGACTAGGATTCAATATACATCACTTGCTTATTTTTTTTAATAAGATCCAGACATTTTTTCTAGACAATGTTAGTAGTCAAGAAAACAGAGACAAGCTTCGGTACCTATGGAATTTACCTCCTGGCAGGAAGTGCTGATCGAAATGACTAGAGTATAAAGGTACTTAGGTGATAGATACTAATATATCTGATTTAATGATAAGAAAGTGAGTCTGAGTTATCTGGCTCTGGCAGTCTGTGGGGTTACTGGTGGTGGGATCAGGACTCATCCCTAGTGCTGGAACTAGTGTTTTGGTGCCCATTCTTTTTGGAGGGATGTAATTGGAGACTGCACTTTTGTTTCCCAGCTGCCCAGACCTGAATAATCACACCACAGAAACGATATTAATTACAATACTGTTTGGCCAATAACTTAGGTGTATTCCTAGCTAGCTATTATATCTTAAATTAACTATTTCTATTCATCTATGTATCACCATGTGGCTGTAGCCTACTGGTAAGATTGTTGTGACTGTCTCCTTTGGCAGCTACATGGCATCTTCCTGGTTCCACCTACTCTGTCTCTTCCAGCCTGGCTATATTCTGCTCTGCCACAGGCCAAAGATGCTTTATTCATTAGTCAATAAGAGTAATACATATACAGAAGGACATCCCACATCACTTGATAACCCGAGTTTGATCCCTGTAAACTACGTGCTGGAAGAGGATAACAAATTACCCTAAAATGTCCTTTCACCTCACATGAGTAACATGTTTTAAAAATTTAAAAGATTTTAATATGTAGCGAAAGTGGGTGAAGAGTGTCTGGTACTCAGTGAACAACTTTGTAATATTTATACAATTCTAATTATTTCGAAATGAAATGTTAAGACACTAATATCACTCCCTAACCTTGGCCATTACCCATTTTTTTTCAGAGAGACAGTCATTCTCCCACTGTCATTATTGAAAACTCAGGAACTTATGTGTTTTGTTTTCTTTATTGTTTCTAATAGCCGTAAAATTGAAATGTCTGTCTTCCCCACTCCCACAGCCACGACCCTAGTCAAAAACTATCTCACTTCCCCTGGAGCCCTATATGTGCTGCTAGTTACTCTAGCTCTTCTCTCAGGTTGCTTTCCAGGCCTCAGAGCAATTTATCCTTCCCGCAAAGTCAATCTCACATTGCTTGCTATTCCCCCAGCACTGGACCAGGTAGAAGGCAAAAATAAAAAAAAAAAGACATGAAAAATCTGTCAAGTACACTGAAGATACAAAGTCCTTTGCTGAGATTTCTAGACTAACCATGTTTCGTTGAAACACAAGGCAAGTGGTAGATCCAATTTCAAATTTTCTTTTTAAGAGTAAAAGGAAATGGCTGAAATGAACGTTAATACAATTTATTTACCTTGTTTTTAAATCCTATACTTTCAATATGTGGTATGTGTTTTCTGCTTGGAGAGCATCTCAGTTTGGTCTACCTCTATGTCTAGAGTTTAGTAGCCTCACACGGCTAGTGGCTACTGTTGAGGCTCAAACAAATGATCCACAGGTGTGTCTTGATGTGGTGATTATGAGGTATGAGAATCTGAAACCTAAGTATGAGAATATGAAGGTGACATATATGAATATCAGTATGAGGTGTCTGAAGGTATCCAAAAAATCACACCCCCACCAAATAGTATTTCCTGTTTTATCCCCATAATAACTGATACTTTGGGGGTATAATCTAGGGTAGAGCATTTCTTGACTAGCCTAAGTGATACACTGGGCATGGTCTCTGTTAATTACATAATTTGGGGAAGAGGCAGGTGGTTATTTTCCTAGTTAGGATTACTATTGCTGTGATAAAACACCATAACCAAAGGAACTTGGGGAGGAAAGGCTGTCTTTCACTCACAGTTCTATATCACAGTTCATCATCAAAGGAAGTCAGGACAGGAACTCAAACAGGACAGGAACCTGAAGGCAGGAGCTGATGGAGAGGTCATGGAGGAGTGCTGCGTACTGGCTTGCTTCCCATAGACTTGGTCAGTCTGCTATCTTTTAGAACTCAGGACCACCAGCCCAGGGATGTACCCACCCAAAATGAGCTGGGTATCAATTACTAATTCAGAAAATGCCCTACAGATTTTCCTATAGTCCCACCTTATAGAGGCATTCTCTCGATCAAGACTCCTTCCTCTCTGATGATCCTAGCTTGTGCCAAGTTCACATAAAACTTTCCAGCTCAGTTATCTTCATTAGAAACTTAGCTTTTAACATACAGTGTCACTTTGTAGGCTAGGCTTGCCTCAACTTTATTATGTCACAGACTGGTATCCACTCACAGTAACCTGCTTCCTCAGCCTCTCACTTGCTTTGGTTACAGGACTAAGCTATCATACCCAGCCAGACTTAATTTACTGTTTTTTTAAATGGGAGTAGATGTTTTGCCTGCATGTATATGTGTGTACCATGTGCATGCTTAGCTTAGCAAAGAGGCCATAAGAGTGCATCAAATTCTCTGGAGCTGGAGTTAGAGACATTTGTGAGTTACCATATAGGTGCTGGGAATCAAATCTCGGTCCTCTGTAAGAGCAATAAGTGTTCTTTATGTTTATTTATTTTTGATATTCACCCAAAATAGAGTTTAATGTAAGCATCTATATAAAGTAAGTATTTACATCAAAGACAGGACAATTCTTTGGCGAGACCCTGGGTAAGGTGTATCCAAAAACTAGTTCAAGCATGCAGTCATTCATTCAGGTAATATTTAAAGAGCATCTACAGGGCAGGCAGAGAATGAAGGCAGTGCAATTAATAAAGCAGAACAAGTCTCCCTGCTACATTGCTTGTTGAAATAGACACCATGTTTTCCTTTCAGGTGTGCTTTTCTTTGCAGAGTGATTTCCAGCTTCTATCATGATAGGGAGGCTGTAGAAAATCTCTAAGAGAACAGATAGTTAAAGCTTGCCAATACACATGCCCATAAAAAAGAACGTGAAGTAATGCGTATGTTTTACAAACAGAAATAGAAGATGTTTTCTTGTACCTTGAATCTTGGACTGCTTTGTGACTTGGGGACAGAAATGATACGATGTCATTTATGATTGGTTGCTTTAAAGAAGTTGTTTACTCTTTGAATTTCTCCTTTGAAACTCTGTACGGCTATCATGAGATCAAACTTGTACTCGCTTGCTGGAAGTTGAGAGACTAGATGGAGACGGGGAGTGACCCCAGTGAAGAGCATCCTGGACCAACCGAATTCCGGTCGGCTAATTGGCTGAGTGCAAATACAAGTGGAGGGCTGGCGAGACTGGACACTTCTCATGGTCTCATTTAAAGAGATAGAAAATAAAATAAGTGGTTGCTATTTTAAGGAGTTAAATTAAAATTAAATTGAATTAAATGAAAAGGTTATTTGTCAGACTGAAAAAAAAAAAAGCTAACAAACATAGTTCCAGGCCTTGAGAGTTTACATTCTAGGGAGAAGAAAGCAAATAACAATAACAAAATCACAATGGACTTAAATGAACAATTCTGGAAAAATTATAGTAGAATAAAATATCAAAGGATGCTGGGATAGAGGGAAGAAGTTGCTAATTTTTGTAGTTGCCTGGGATGGCTTGCTAAAGTTCTCGGGAGGATGATTTTGAGACTTAGAGAAATGGTCACTAGTATAAATAATGACTGAGAAATATTCGGAAATTTATTATGAAAACTACAAATGGTTTATGTCTAATAAAAATGCCAAGAAGGTACAGATTTGGAAATTTGTATGTTCGGAATTTAGGGATTTCCCAATTCCTTCTAGAAAACAAATATATTGAAATTGTTAGCATTTACCTTTGTAAACTCAGGGTCATATCCTTAAAGGAGTAAAAATAGGCTTAAATTCTCGGACCTTTGGTCAGGGTGGATCCCCACATACCTTCTTTAGAAGAATGTCCAGTCAGTCTTTGGGAAGCCCTGGGCAGGTCTTATCCAGCAAGTCACAAGTAGTTCCTCTAACCCTGACAAACTCTACAGTGTCGAAAGAAAACAAACCAAAAACCAAAACCAAATAAAACCTGCCCTGCCAGAGAGAACACCTTGATTTAGCTTCCTATTATGCTCAATACTGCACTTTCAGGATATTGTATGATTTCATTTTGAGAGCACTTTATTGAGGTATAATTTGCCTACTTTAGAATAAAGTATAATGTATATGATTCAAGGGTTTTCAGTACACTGACAGAACTCTATAACAATCCCAGGATGTCTTTACCATCTCCCAAATTACCTTGTAACACAAGTGTTCTTAACCACGAGCTACCCCTCCAGCTTCCAATTTCTCCACTCTAAAGAACTTCTTCACAATGAAGTCTGAGAGCTCACTCTGTCTGCAAGAAACACTGACGTTTTCTGAGGGCTTGAAACAAACGTTATCTACCACCCCAACCTGGGATTATTTAATTTGTTTTTTTTGTTTTGTTTTTGTCTTTTGAGACAGTGTTTCTCTGTGTATGTTTGGAGTCTGTCCTGGAACTTGCTCTTTATACCAGGTTGGCTTTGAACTCACAGAGATACACTTGCCTCTGCTTCCTGAGTGCTGGGATTATAAAGGCATGCACCAGCACTACCCATCTGAGAATTATCTAATTTTGATTAAATTTATGATCAGTAATGTCATGGGATGGCTAGCTTATCACAATGCTCTTGTTGTCTCTCTCTGTCTGTCTCTATCTCTGAGACATGGTTTCACTTGGTATCCCTGAGTGACCTGGAATTTACTCTGTAGACCAGGCTGCCTTTGAACTCACAGAGATCCATCTGCCTCTTCCTCACAAGTGCTAGGTGTTTCACCTCTTAAATGCAGATTATAGTATACTTTTCATGTCAGTTGGACCCTGTTGCCTCAAATACATCCCTGCGTGTGTATCTGCCACTGGGATTGGGAGTGCCGGTACTCTTGAATTATGTTCGCCCATTGACCTCCATGTTCCCATCCTGTATCTATTCTTCGACAAATTCATAAGACAAATTCATAAGACACACCCTGTAATGCTGTGCAGGCAGACTGCATCCGAACAAGCCTTTTAAATCAATCTCTCCCAGCACTATGCATTACTGCAACACTTAGCCTGCTTACTCACTCCCTTACTCCCCCTGAATAGAGATCCACACTCCATTCTACAGTTATCATGCAGCTATGGGAATGATTTCAAGATCTAAGCACAGTGGCTCATGCCTGTCATCCGAGTACTTAGGAGGCTGAGGTAGGAAGACTTCTGTGACATCAAGGCTATCCTGGGCTATGCACATAGCACCAGGGTTACAGAGTAAGAGTCTGTCTAAAAAAAATGTAAATAAACAAGTAATAAAATAAAGTTGCTAAAATAAAGCAGAAATGGGTTTACAACTAAGAAGCAAGCCAAACTTGCTTTATTTTGGCTGCCTCTGTGAGGGAATTTTCAAGGAAACCTAATAACTAACTACGCCACACTTTCCCCACATGAAACACTTGAGCACAGGCTGCCCACTGTGAAATCAGTTCGAGCTGCTGGACTGATAGCTTTTACTAGTTTGTGGACTGGCAAAACAAAACTCTGCCAGTATTTACATTGAGTCCAAATACATCTTTGGAGCCTCCTATAATTGATACAATCTGAAAATCCCACAGAGTTTAACTTCTGCTCGTATCTGCCCCCTTGCAGGCTATCCACCTTTCTACAAAGATTGTCCTTGTCCACTGTCAGCCTGGTACCGAGGAGGCCGATACTGTACCCGTAAGGAATGGCAGGGCTGAAAAAATGGCTAAATAAAATGAAAAGACATTCCTCTGTTTTGTTGTCATCTGTTTGTAATGCTACCCTTCTGTCTGACTGATGTCATAAACATTTAGACAAATGCCTGGGAATCTGAAAAAGGTACCCAAGGAGTTATCAGATGGATGGTCCATTGGGTCAAAAGTGCAATTCCTATTGCTCCCTCTCCTTTGTTCCTCTGGCTTGAGGATGCACCCCACCACAGAGAGCATATACGCAAAAACCTAGGGGGAGGATATTAAGCAGCTAAATGACAATTGGTTCTTCTCTAGCATACATGGAATTTATGATCGAATTATTTCCCAGTGCTGCACTTACAAATGTAATGAAATTTCTGAAGGAAACTAACACACAGGAAGTTTATCAAGCCTCTCCTATTTCTTGCCGGACTCCAAGTGGATAGTACAGATTTAACCCAACTCATAAGTGATTCCTAGTCTCTGGTTACTGCCTTCGTGTTGAATCACAAGACTGAGTACATACCAGACTAGATGTGCTGATAAGCAGAGTTCAGCAGCTCAGCGCTGGAGTTCTTGTCCAGTATACGTGAGGTCTTTGGTTTGATCTGAGTACCGCTACCCGGGCAGGGGCGGGGGACATAAAAAGATTAGTAACTGAGGTGACTCCTTGGTTTGTCACTCTTTTACTGGCTGAGTCAGACCAAGGAATTAATTTGACTGCAGAAGCCAAAAGTAAACCCTTTGCTTGTAGAGCCTCTTGGGTACTCTTTAAACTTTTATATCCTACGCCAGTCCCAACTTTGAGGGGAAAGTGGAACACAAAACTCTAGACATAAAAAGGACTTGAAAAACAAGAGTTAAACAACCAGAAGCTTTAACTCTGTCCTTGTAAAATGCAGAGCCCTCCAAACAAGAGACAGGGACGTAGATTTTAGCTGCTTTATGTCCTGGCATCTCTGAAGCCATTTCTGCACTGATTAAACGAACGATTCCATAGTATAGCCAGCTATATACAAGAACTAGCACATTTTTATGTATCATTGCCTGTGTCAATGGATAAATAAGGTCTATTATCCCATTCAGCCAGGATATCAGGTATCAGGGTTTGTAGGTTGGTAAATGAACATGTGTTGTCATCTCTCAGGAAATCCTGCTGACCACCTGCACTACTCTTAAAGAGACACCTTCCTCGATTCCTTTGATCTATGCTAAAATAGAACTATTATTTTCAATCGCAGGGTCCTCTCAACCAAACCTGTTTTCTTTCTTTCTTTCTTTCTTTCTTTCTTTCTTTCTTTCTTTCTTTCTTTCTTTCTTTCTTTCTTTCTTTTCTCTCTCTCTCCCCCTCCCTCCCTCCTCCCTCTTTCTTTCTTTCTTCCTTCCTTTCTTTCTTTCTTTCTTTCTTTTGTTTTTTTTTGTTTTTGAGACAGGGTTTCTCTATGTAACAGTCCTGGCTGTTCTAGAACTTGCTTTGTAGTTGGCCTCGAATTCAGAGCGATTCACTTGCCTCTGCCTCCTGAGCGTTGAGGTTAAAGGCATGCACCACCATCACCCAGCCAACCATACTTGTTCTTTGCTTGTTTTCTGAGACAAGATCTTCCTATGATTCTGAAACTGTCCTGGAATTCTACTGGACAACCAACACAAGTAACCTTAATGTCAGGATTCCCAAGGCCAATCACTAGATCCTAAAGCAAACAGCATCACAAGGTAGACATTTCCAGGGACCCAAATTTTTTAAAAAAATTATTCTCTCCAAAACAAAACATAGAAAATTGTTCTTCTCTTGTTCCCCTTTTCCATCTAAAATAAGGCTGCTGGTCTCTGTCCTAAACTATCTTCCTTCTAATTTACCACTGTAGACTTTTTCCCAATCATGTTTCATTCCTATGAATCTTTCTAGCCCTGGCATCTTGAATGTCATCTGGCCACCAAAGCATCTGGGCAGCACCTCTTCTCTGACTCTGCTCTCTTCAGCACACACGACTTGTCTGGTGGTCATTGTCCTTGATAACTGTCCCACAGTCTAGGCAGTATTAATATTATGGGATCCCTCTGCCTGAGTCTGCACCTTTACCAGAGGTTTCTCCTGATGTTTCACCAGATCACCATGTTGTTGGGGCTGGCTTACAAGACATTCTTGTACCATTCATAACGCCTCAGAATGCTCCTTTAATTGTGCTGCCTATTTCAAAAAAGAACGTCCAGATAGAGATAGACCATGCTTTTGGACTAACTTGGCTAGGTGCCAAGAGCAAGCCTTATAGCTGTGCAAGCCAACCGACAGGCTTTCTCTAGCAACAATTTCACACCTGCTCTGTTCTCATAGGCTGGGAGGACAACATCAGAAACGGAGGTAAGCAGATATCACCATGACAAATGAAAGGCACACCATGTTGATGTGACGTCATGGATGTACCTTCTGCCATTTCTAGGAGACACAGTCCTCACAGCAAACACCCTTCCAATCCTTCCACTTTCCTGCAAGGACCCTGAGCCTTAGGTACAGGAGTGTTTGGAGATGGCTTCACTGGGACCCAGCTCCACAGCTCTGCGGTTTTATCAGTTGTGGTTTTCGGGAATGGTCTCTGTCTGTTGCTAAGAGAAGTTTCCTTGATGAGGGGTGAGAACTACACTTACCTGTGGGTATAAGGATAAATATTTGCAGTGTAGGCCCACACTGGTTTAGGAAAGCAGCTGTCATAGGCTCTCCTCCAAGCTCCATGATGTCACTAGCTACCTAAATATAAATCAAACAAGGACAACAACAATAGACATGCTAACGTGGGCAGGGGAAAGCCTGTGCGGTCTCAACGTTAGATAATGAACTACGGGCAAGTAAGGAATGCTGGGAGTAGAAAGAATGTTCTTCCCCAGGGAAGAGTTCCCCAATTGGTTATCCAGTTCCAAATGATCAGCCTGAAAATATATGCACGTATGTATACAAGTAACATAAAGACTGAGCAGGTTGTGTTTATGTGTTTAGGAATACATATGTATATACAGACATGTCAGAGGCTTCATCCATGAGGTCACAGCAACATGGTGTGCCTTTCATTTGTCATGTTCACACATGCTTACTTCCATTTCTGATGTTGTCCTCCCAGTCTATGAGAACAGAACACATACACACACACACACATACACACACATACACCACACATAGAATATATATACAGTAATTTGTGTAACAGCAAATAAAACGTCCATGAATTTGACAAAAAGCAAGAGGAAAGGGAGGGGCAAAATGCTATAATGATATTGTAATCTCACAATATTTTAAAAAATTATTTTTAAAAAGGGAAAAAAAAACCAGAATCAAATATAATGGTTAGTAAGTTCTATCCTTCACCTGTCTATGTTAGCCTTTTGTGATAACAAAGTGTGATCCCAGCACTCAGGAAGCAGAGGCAGGCGAATCTCTGAGTTTGGGGCCAGCCTGGTCTACAGAGTAAGTTCCAGGATAGTCAGGGCTACACAGAGAACCCCTGTCCTGAAGAATAAAAAAAAAAAGAGGTACCACATCAGCTGTCAAGACAATGATGTGGACTTAGTTAGTTACCTGACACCTTTCATGAGATCATCATTAAGATATTCTACCTTGTCAGGAATGGTGGGGCACAGAGACAGAAGCAGGTGGACTTCTGTGAGTTCGAGGCCAACTTCCTCAACCAGGTGAGTTCCCAGGTGAGACCCTGCCTCAAAAGACAAAAAAAAAAAAAAGAAAGAAAGAAAGAAAAAGAAAAAGAAAAAAGAAAAGAAACAAAAAGAAGATAATCTACCTAAACTCAGAGGGATTCTTTTTCAGTTGAATCTTTTAAAAGAGTCGAGTATAATAATTAAATACATGGTTATAAATTTTCTCTTCTCTTCTCTGCCTTTTCTTCACTTTCCCCACTCCCCCACTCTTCCCCTTACTGGCTCGCACAGCTCCTTTCTTCTTTGGCTGACCACTGGGCTATTGTTTACAATTTACTCAGCCCAGTTACTGGACAGCTTTAACTACTTTGTCCTTTGGAAATAAGTACAACAGTAAGGAAAGCGTTTCTCATTTGTTAAATAAAACACCATGAAATTAAATAAAAATATGGCTGTCTGGGCTTATGCCAACTCAAAGACTTGGCTAGCATTTGATTTGTGTTTTTGTGACAAGGCTTTACTTGAGTATTGTTGAGACTCTTAAATGCTTTGTGTTATTTTTACTGAATTATACATTCCTGTAGGTGTATTAATACCTCAAGCACTTGAATTAATTTAAATGTCAGGTTCTAGTCAACAAGGATGACTTGGTGAAATTCCTTTACTGCTCCTTTTTTTTTTCAACCTCAAGGAATAAAGTGTGGTTAGCCTGAACTTTATTTACTCTTGTCTCATAAAAAAGTTTATAAGATAGATTTGGTGCCAGTTAACAAAAACAAAACAAAAGATTGGCAAGATTTACATTCTTTTTTTCTTTTTACCAATGGAATAAATGAATGACGTCTGCAATTGAAAGGGCAGTTTACATCTTTTGTTGTTTTGCACCATACAAATCCTATTGTGCTTCGTGCATAGCTTTAAGGAATGTGCAAACAACTATTAGATCAGTGACGTGTCTTTGCAGTTACTTTTATAGCAGGATATTTCAAACTGAATATTCAAACCTTCATTCATACTTCCCATGCCGGTCTCACCAGTAGTTTACCTACTGTATTTCATTGCTGAAGGCGCTTAGGCTACGGTCCTAAATGCTTGGCAGCCTGGCAGAACTCATCAGTGGAGTTTAGCCCAAGTGTTTGTAATGAGCTCTTTGTACTCACTGAAGTTAGTACCTGACACTTGGGCTGCAAAGCCTTACCCTGTGTTCTACCACAAATGATGACGCCATTGGAAGGGATTCATGGGAAGGCAGTCCATAGCAAAAGTTTGCTGTAGTCTCATAGCACAGGTTTGCTGTGTAGTCCCATAGTAGAAGTTTGCTATATGGAAGGAAAAAATGCATTAAATACAGTGTGAAAAGAAAGCCAGTCATTGAGATTCCAACCCCCCTGATAACCTAGATGGTTGCCAGGGAAAAAGTCCCACAGATGTATTAGTGGCCCATCCTTGATCATTTTAACTGCAATTGCGTCCAGGGCAGTGAACCTTCAGATGGCTTTTTTTTTTCAGATGGTTTTTTTAAACAACTAGATCAGGGATATCCAGTCTGCTAGACGCTTGATTCCAAATTCTCAGATGCAACACTTTAGGAAAAAGTAGAGACTGGTTTTTTTTTGTTTGTTTGTTTCTTTGTTTTGTTTTTTTTGTTTTTTTGTTTTTAGCTCATGCTATGCGACAGATAAGGCAGTTTAATGAAATGCATGTTCTCTGCTTCGAGCATAAGATGTGACCTTTCAAACCAGAATAAAGTTGGGCAGAACTCCTGGGCTGTTAGTGCTGTACTTTCTGAAGTAGAAAGGAAACTTCTGAGAAGTTTTATAATGGTCTTTTTTTTTTCCCTGCAGCTAAAAAAATTCCAGAGTAGTTAACGTAGCGTATTTTCTTGGACAAAATGCAATTTTAGAACGTGTTTTTAAAAACCATAAGCAATAAGAAGCATACGAGTGTTTTCAATATTCTCAGGTAGTTCTCATTGGGTAATAAGATGTGTTTAAACGTCACAGTGGAAAGCTTTCTGAGGAACAAATACCAAAATAAGACTCTGGGCTCCTTGAAGGATAAGCTGAATTAAAAAATGTTAAGGTAAATACCAATGTGTAAGTATTGCCTATAGGGTTGTTTCAGTTAGAATTAGACGTCTACTTTGAAATGATAAAGTTTTATTGCAACATAATTGCATTTGACTGTTTTGAAGGGCTTTGTTTTGTTCCCACTCTGGGAAAGAAATTGCATTCCCAGCTGTTTCTCAACTCCTGTAATTTAAATAAGTAAACCTTTTGTTCTTAAAACTTACTTAGCGCTTTCTAATTCTGTTGATGGACACCCATTTCCACGACCTTATTTTATGTTAATATCTAACAAAAGAACACTGTTAGCCTCCTGCCAGTAAAGGTCCCACCTCCTTTGTTGGGGGGGGGGCGAAGAGGAGGGGGGATTCTTTTTTAGCCCTTTCCTTTAGAGACTACTTTCAACTTCCTCTCTCCCCATCCAGTCAAGAAGCAAATTTCTTCAAGATCTAAAAATTCCTAGGAAAAGGCTATAGCCCCCAAGGGTGGAAGGTGGTTCTTAGCTGTCATTTCCCCTTTGTTATTCACTCAAATGGAATTATGAAATGTTCGTGGCTTTGTAGGCCAGAGCACGTTTCTCCCGAGGAAATGCAAATGCATTAGGTGTGCCCAGGTAATTTGAAATGCTCACGCTGGCAGCTTTTCTGCATGAGTAAAGCTGTTTAATTAATGCGTTTCCCCCTTCCTTCTGATTAGTTGATTCTGATTTTCTTTGAATAAATTAAACTCTCTGTAATATGCTTCCTATAGCTTCCTGGGCTACCCAAGGCCTGATACCTCCCACCAGGAGGGCAGATGCAAAGAAATGAAATGATTCCTCTGCATATTTCTCACAGAGATTTTTTCTCCTATACAAAAGACTCTGATTTCCCTTGCAATATGGCATCGCTGGGTTTCTGTTGATGCTGCTCATTGGTTTTTTTTTTTTTTCCTTTCAACTTGAATTCCGGAAATGAGTGGTAAATCAGTTTAGTTTTGTTTTATTTGAGATTTATTTCAAGGAGCAAATGCTGAGGGAGGTGGGCAAGAAGAGGTGTAAGCACTTTTCCTAATGAAACAGTTAACTGTTACTGCATATTGTCAGCACCAGATTCTGCACTCGACTTTGGGAGTTAAATTATTTTCCGTAGTTCTCTAAAGAGACTATTTCATTTTTGAAAAACGACTTCTTTATCTCAAAAAAGTAGAGGAGTGTAGGAGAAAGGAGGTTGTAATTGAACTGAGTTTGGCTGACATTGATTTAAGCCCTGCCTTGACCATTATAAAGTTGCTGCAAAATTAGTCTTGTAGCAGATGGACCTTCTTAGAAGTGGGCTACTCTGCACACTTACGTCATCAGTGGTCCAGCGGCTGACGCAACTGCCCAAACTGCCGAGCCATCCTACAGTTTCAAAAGCCCTACAGTGGATTGCCATGCTCTCCTCTGCAATATTCCACTTGGACATATTGCAGAGGTAATGTTGAAAAAAATTTGAAACGCATCTGACGACTATAATAACAAGATCACTAGGTAGTATTCTATGGCCCTGTCCTAGACCTAGACAATTCTCTGTTGAACATTTAGGACTTTGCGTGTGTGTGTGTGTGTGTGTGTGTGTGTGATTGCACCCTAAACAGAGCTATGTTGACACCATTCTTTTTAAGATTCTGTAAACGAATAATACAAGTGAACGTCAATGCTACAACTAGGATCACCTTCTCAGGAAGGGACTGAATAAGATAAAACCATATTGAATAAAAAAATGTAAATGAAAAGCTTAAAAAGATCACCAATATTTTATTTTGAATAATTTATTTAAGTTCATTTTATGTGTATTGGTGCGAAGGTGTCAGATCCCCTGGAACTGGAGTTACAGACAGTTGAGAGTTGCCAAGTGAATGCGAAGGATTGAACCCAGGTCCTCTGGAAGTGCTCTTACCTGGTGAGTCATTTCTCCAGCCCTAATCACCTCTATTTTTATAAATATACTTGACTTCCTCCTATTGTTTACTTAATGGGTAGCTCAGAGGTAACTGACATAGCTGAGCTATAGAACATTGGGTATAGTTGGCTTCACCCTCTTAAAGCATTCTTAAAATAGTTCTATAGAAGGCCGGGCGGTGGTGGCGCACGCCTTTAATCCCAGCACTCGGGAGGCAGAGGCAGGCGGATCTCTGGGAGTTCGAGACCAGCCTGGTCTAC
>NC_022026.1:14075860-14083511 GCF_000317375.1 Microtus ochrogaster
AAAAAAAAAAAAATAGTTCTATAGAGCTCAAAAGTGGCTGAAGGCTGTGGGCCGTGACACATACCCCTAATCTCAGCACTCAGGAGGCTGAAACAAGAGGATAGTGAATTCAAAGATAGCAGCCTAGAGAGTTCCAGAAGCCATCATGAGCTCTGTAGTGAGTTTAAGGCCAGTCTGGGCTTCATAGTTAGACTCTGTCTGTAAGGCATGCACGGGAGTAGGGGCTGGGGGTATGGGGGTGGGGTGATAGAAAAGAAATAGTCAAGAGGGAACAATAGTTTTACAGTGACTCTTACAATTCTATGAAGATCTTTTATGTTCGTGAATGAGTTTTCTTATTCTCTCACCACTCAAAGTAGTTAATGAGCTAAATGTAGTCATGTTTAAAGTAGACTTGTTTGATTAAGTGGATAATTCACTCTTTAATATAGTATTTTAGCAAGTGCCTCCAACTGTTTCCTTCTTAAATTTTCTTATTTTGAAATAATTTTCAAACTTATATTAAAGTAAAAAGTACAGAGTTCTCATACACTTTTCATGTAGATTTCTCAATTATTCATACTTGCTTTATAATTCTTACTAAGTACATATTGTAGCATTTTTATGAACCAATGGACAATAAACTGCAAACATGATGTCTGTGGCACCTGTCTTTCAGTATGTATTTTCTACAAGGCAAAAATATTCTCATATATTACTATTGTAGTACGATTAAAACTAGGAAATTGACATTTATACACTATTTCATTATAATCCACAGATTCTATTAAAATTTTCTGTCTACTTTCATGACTTCATCTAATGCCCATTTGTTGACAGCTTCAGGAAGACTGGGTTCTGCTCTCATGAAGTCAACCAACTGTGGACCAAAAATGTTTTTCAATTAGCTTGGGTGTTGTGCGGTATGTTTGTAATCCCAGAACTTCAGAGCTGGAGGCAGGAAGATGAGAAGTTTTAGGTCAGCCTTAGTGACATAGCAAGCTCAGGACCAACCTGGTCTACATGAAACCTTGTCTCAAAGAAGTACCTGTATTTCACACATACAGATGTTTTTCCTGTTATCGCCCCTAAGTAATTTAACAACACAGCTGTTCACACAGCACTTACATTGTATCAGATGTTGTGCACAATCCAGAGATGTGAGACTCCACAAAAGGATGTGCATAGATTCCATGTGAATACTACAGCACTTTGTATAAGGGACATGACTATCCACAGATTTGTGGTAACTAAGGAACAGGATATTTGCTTAAGGGAGGATTTAGTAGCATTAAACCATATACAAGCAAGCTGCTAGAGTGGAAAAAGGATGGATTTACTCAAAGTCACGCCTTAAGCAGCAGCAGGTTTACCATAAAGTAAAGGAAGTGTCATCTTTAGGGCCTATCTTCTATTTGTTAGTTATTTTCCAGGGTGAATCTTTCACAGATCCCTCTGAACCACAGGGTGTAACTTAACGTGCTCGTGTACCATTTGGTGGTGGGGCCCACCTTTAATCCCAGCACTTGGGAGTCTGAGGCAGGTGGATCTCTGTGAGTTCGAGGCCAGCCTGGTCTATAGAGTTCCAAGACAGTCCAGTCTATACACAGAGAAACTTTGTCTCAAAAAAACTAAAAAAAGAAACAAAAAGAAAGAAAGAAAAGAAAAGTGCCCATGTGATTGGTTTCTGCAGACTTTGCACTGGTGAAAATAGTAGCTTCATTTTGGCTTCCTTTCCATCACTATCTCCTTCTTACACGATGCCACCCATGAGGTTGCTGGCATTTTGATACCAGGCTAAAGAAAAGATGAAGTGAGAATACAACCAACTTGGGTTTAGTGGACTCTGCTTGTGGTTTTGATAGCCACCAGAATGTAATATTGCACTTATCATCATTCATCACCTGGGGCAACCATGGCTGCTAGCCATATTCTACCCCTTGCTAGGTCATGTTGCTTGCGTCTGGAAGTCAAACCTAGAGTCTCTACCAGGGTAGGGATGGTGCCCATTACAGAAGTGTGTGGGTAGTGGAGGAGAAACAAAGCTGAACTAGCTAGTGCTAGAGCTGGCCTCTACTTGGTTATGGTCTCTAAATTCGAAAATGATTTTTAACTTGTTTTTTTCTTCATTTCAGTTTTTGAGAACTTCATATATGAGTGCTGTACTTAGATTATTTTTACATCCTTCTCCCTTCAAGTCCATCTGAGTCCATCCTTCTTTTTCTAGAATTCATAACCATTTATTCCTTAATTATTATCATTCCATCTATGCATATGCATTTATAAACATAACCCATTGAGTTCATTGAGTGTTGCTCATATGTGCATGTGTTGGGCTGATGACTTGGGATCAGATAACCTAGCAGCAGTTTTTCTCTGGTGCAGACTGATTCTCCCGCTTTCAGCAGCCGTTAATTACCTGTAGCTCTTCATCTAGCGATGGGGCCTTGTGAAATTTTCCCCACCCGTGTTTACATGTTAGTTCATTTTGTCATATTTTTTATGTTTTGTTTAGATAACCACATTGTTGAGATTTTAAAGGTTTTTCTTAAAGATAGCCCTATAAATTGCATGAACAATAAGAAATAGGAAATCTGGCTCAAGATTGGTAAGAAGGTCTTTGGTGTGTGCCCAATAAATGATTGGAGACTAGATTGATGGATTAACTGTTAAGAGAACTGCTCTTCCAGAGGACCAAGGTTCAATTCCTAGCACCTACATAGAAGCTCACAACCATCTGTAACTCCAGTCCCAAGTGATCCAGAGCCCTCTTCTGGCTTCTGTGAGCACCACACGTGCATGCGGTGCACAGAACATACACGGAGGTAAAATCTCCATACACATGAAACCAAAATAAACATAAAAAAATGTTGGTTGAGCGAGTGAAGCATCTTTTTGTGCATACTTCTAGGGCACACAGCACACTGGAGGAAATCCCAACACGTGGTGATTTGGATTGAGGGGAAGTGGTGGTGGGGAAAGAGTATCTCATCTTGAGACATTGCTTTTCTGCTCATTTTTTTTTTGATTTGATTTTGTAGAAGGTTCAGTACCTCTGGAACTGGCTATGTGGATCAGGCTTGCCTCTGCCTCCCGAGCACTGGGATTAAAGGCATGTACCGCCATGCCTAGGACCCTCCTGCTCATTAGGAAGAAGCTGAGGAGATGCAGTTGAGGTTGGCAGGGATGTGTAAACGGCTTGTAGGGATACCACAGGGAGGGAAGTCACGTTCAAAATTCATTTTCTCATCTTGGATATTTATATCTACCTTTGTTAATGAGCTTTCTGGCAGCAAAATGTGGAGTTGGCACTCATTTTCCTTGTTAATACAAATATTACCAGACGATTCTTTCAAATGGTAATTTGCACTAAAAGGACAGCCATCTCCAGCTACTGCAGCCCCAGTAGAGAAGAAGAAAGGCCAAGAAATCTCTGCTATTCTGAAACGACAGAGGTAGGAGGAAAACAGGTGCTGATGTGAAATGTGAGACCCACAAATCATCTCAGTTTTTCTTTGCAATTAAAGCACACTTCTGATAATCTTGAGAACAAGTCATAAATTGATTTTAGTTTTGATCTCTTCACAGAGGTTGCTCAGAGTGCTTGAAATCCCCAGGGGAAAACAGCGATAGAGCATTAGGCAAAAATCTTGCATCTTTATTCTCAAGCCCTTTTTTAATTTTTAAAATATTTTTTATATTAATTACTTCACAAACACAGGAACTCTATCCAGATACAGTCAAACAAAAACAAATATTGTTTTTCCCAGAAGGTTCTGAAGGGTACATTATTATATTTTAGTGGCTAATCATGATTTCTATATAAAATGAATTCATGAAATTATCATAAATGTATTTTTCAATTCAATTCAAGACCGGGTTGTCTGTCACTATCTTTCAGTGAAATTTGCTTTTAACTGACACACAACAAAGTTGTACATTTTATGGGGTTTCCTGCAAAATTTTATACATGTATACATTGTGGGATGTTTAAATCTGGTTAAGCACATCTCTCATCAAATACACATTATTTTGTTATGATAAAAATATTCAAAATCTTGTTTGGCTAACAATTTGCAATGTACATTATACTGTAATTATATACATCCATTCTACTTTGTACACTGAAGCTTCTTGCTCCTCTTTAATAATTTCAAAGTAAAAAAAAAAATAAGAACTGGGCAGTGGTGGCACATGCCTTTGATCCCATCACTTGGGAGGCAGAGGCAAGTGGCTCTCTGGGTTCGAGGCCAGCCTGGTCTACAGAGTAAGTTCCAGGACAGCTGGAGCTATACAGAGAAACCTTGCACAGAAAACAACCCCCCCCCCCGGTCCATCAGTGGTTTTTATACTCAATGAGACTCCCTAACTTTTTCACTTGCAGATGGTTATCAACTGGAGATAGCTTCTGGGCTAGGGTTAGGGGATTCTACCCGCTTCTCACAGCATTGTGACCCCATCTGGCAGAGACTCATGAAGGTCCTAGAATGTCCTCCATCCACACTGGCTCTTAAAATTTTCTGCTTTCACCTGGCGGTGATGACATACACTTTTAATCCCAGCACTAGGAGTCAGAGGCAGGTGGATCTCTCTGAGTTCCAGGGCAGCCTGGTCTACAAGAGCTAGTTCCAGGACATGCTCCAAAGATACAGAGAAACCCTGTCTCGAAAAACCAAAAAAAAAAAAAAAAAAGAAAAGAAAAGAAAAAAAATACCTTTCTGCTTTCTCTTCCACAGGATTCCCTGAGCTCTGAGGGGAGGAATTTGATGGAGACCTCCCATTTAGGATGGAGTGGTCCAAGGTCTCTCTCTCTCTCTGCCCAATTGTCCTGTTGTGGGTTTCTGTTTCTGTTCCCATCTACTGCAAGAGGAAGCTTCTCTGATGATGACTGAGCAAGACACAGATCGATGAGTATAGATGACTGTCATTAGGAGTCATGTTCATTGTTGTGCTGTTTCAGTAGAACAGTAGTATTTAGTTTTATGTTTTTGGCCACTCCAGCAAGATCAGGTATGTGTTCCATCTCATGGTGTGGGTCTTAAAGTCAATGAGCGGTTGATTGGCTACTCCTCTAAGCTTTGTGCCACAACTGTACCAGCACATCTTTCAGGTAGGTCACCATTGTATATCTAACAGTTTGTAGCTGGCTTGGTGTTTAGCTTTCTCCTCTGAAAGCATGCAGAGTACTAACTGGCTTCAGTCCCATGAACACTAGTCATTAGGGTGAAGACTCCAGGAAGGCACCAGCTCGACTTCTCCATGTTCAATGCATCATGTAGTATTGTCTTCAGCAACAGGGCCTTTCCATCAGTGTGTGGGAAGCAACCAGAAACCTCAACAATAGCATGAGCTGTTTGGTGGTGTCCATGGGGCCTCTATGGCCAACAACTTGATTAGTTGTAACCCATTCCCAGCACTGGAGATTTCATTTGGTGGTATAGGATGTCTAATTGAGGCATTGTATCCTTGGCTATTTAGTTATTCCCATTTAGATTTCTTTCAGTCAAGGGCTGGAAAGATGGCTTAGTGGTTAAGAGCATGTAACTGCTCTTTCAAAAGACTTGGGTTCAATTCCCAGCACCCATATGGTAGCTTACAACCATCGCTAACTCCAGTTTCAGAACTGATTGCCTCTTGTGACCTCCATAGATACCAAGCATGTATGTGATATACATATATGCATGCATGCAGAACATGCATACACATAAATTAACTAAAAATATATTTCTTTATATGTGTGTGTGTGCTTCTATTGTATTAGGTTTCCATACAACTCCTCAAATGGCCCTTGGTTTTAGCTGCCCCCCCCCAGCATTCACTCCCTTACCCCTCCTTTCCTCTGCCTCCCCATTTGATCCTCCTGTTCTAGTTATTCTCCCAATCTATCTATAATGCTCTATTTTATTTCCCCTTCCTTGGGCGATCCCTCCATTCCCCTTAGTCTCTTATTCTAACCTAACCTCTGTAGTTATATGAATTGTAGCCTGCTTATTGAAAACTAAGCAGCTAGCATCTACATATAAGCAAATCCATGCTGTCTTAATATTTATAATGCTGTGAAGAGACCATGACCATAGCAACTTTTAAAAGGGAAATCATTTAATTGGGGCTTGCTTACGGTTTCAAAGGTTTAGTCCATTATCATCATGGCAGGGAGCATGGCAGCGTGCAGGCAAACATTGTGCTGGAGAAGGAGCTGAGACTTCTACATCTTGAACACAGGCAGCAGAAGGACATACTGGGCATAACTTGAGCACATGAGCCCTCAAAGCCTGTCCCCACAGTGACACACTTCCTCCAAGAAGACCACACCTACTCCCGCAGGGTCACACCTCTTAACAATACCACTCCCTATGGGTCAAGCAGTCAGACATATAAACCTATGGCAGCCATATGTAATCAAATCACTAAAGATATCATATCTGTCCTTTTGTGCCTGGGTTAACCTCACCAAAGTTGACTTTTTATAGTTCTGTCCATTTACCTGCGAATTTCATAATTTCATTTTTTGAATGGCTGAGTAATATCCATTGTGTAAATGTACCATATTTTCTTTATCCATTCATTTGTTGAGGGACATCTAGTTTGTTTCCAGGTTCTGGCTATTATGAATGCAGCATCAATGAAGATGGCTCAGCAAGTGTCTCTGTGGGGGGCTAGGTGTCCTTTGGGTATCACCCAGAGTGCTACAGCTGGCTCTCGAGGTAGATTGATTCCAATCTTCCTGAGGACCCATCATGCTGATTTCCCATAGAGGCTGTAAATGTCTACAGTCCCACCAGTAATGGATAAGTGTTCCCCTTACCCCACATCTTTGCCAATATGAGCTGTCATTTGGTTTATTGGTCTTGGCCATTCTGATTGTTTTAAGATGAAATATCAAAGTAGCTTTGATATGCATTTCCCTGATGACTAAGGATGATGAACATTTCTTTACGTGTTTCTCAGCTATTTGAGAATCCTCTTTTGAGAGTTCTCTCTTTAGATCTGTACCATTTTTAATTGGGTTATTTGACTTTTTGATATGTAGCTTTTAAAGTTCTTTATGTATTTTGGATATTAGTCCCCTATCTGATGTGTAGTTGGTAGAAATCTTATCCCATTCTATAGCCTGCCACTTTGCCTAAATGACAGTGTCCTTTGCCATATAGAAGCTTTCAGTTCCATGAGGTTCCAGTTAGTAATTGCTGATCTTAGTGCCTGTGCTATCGGTGTTCTGTTCAGAAAGTCACCTCCTATACCAATGAGTTCAAGGTTGTTCCTCATTTTCTCTTCTACCAGGTTCAGTGTATCTGATTTTATGTTGGGATCTTTGATCCCTTTGGGTTGAGTTGTGTTCAGGGTGGTAAGTGTGGATCTATTTACATTCTTCTACGTGCATCATCCTGTGTGACCAGCACCATTTGTTGAAGATGCTGTCTTTTTTTCAGTGTGTATTTGTGGCTTATTTATCAAAATTCAGGTGCCCATGTGTTCGATTTGATTCCATTAATCAAGGTCTGTTTTTATGCAAATACAGTGCTCTTTTTATGATTGTAGCTCTGCAGCACAACTTGAAGTTGTGGATGGTGATGCCATTAGCAGTTCTTTTACTATTCAGGAGAGCTAAGTTATTCTGTTTTGGTTTTGTTCTGGTTTTGTTTTTGGTGTGTGTGTGTGTGTGTGTGTGTGT
>NC_022026.1:14083751-14084604 GCF_000317375.1 Microtus ochrogaster
CGCCAATGATCTTAACTGCTGAGCCATCTCTCCAATCCTGTTTTGTAAATTATTTTTGGGGGGTTGGAATTTTGATGGGGACTGCATTGAACCCATATATTGCTTTTGGTAGAATGACCATTTTTTAGTGTCTTAATCCTACCAGTTCATGTCATGGTAGATATTTCCATCTTCTGCTATCTTTTTCAGTTTCTTTCTGCAATGTCTGAAAGTTTTTATTATACGAGCCATTAATTGATTGTATTAGTCTATTCTTTTACTGAGGGATGTAGGAGGTAATATGAGTATCCATGATGGTTTGTCCCCTTCTCTTGTGGATAGAGGAAAAAAGAGTAGGAAAGGAAAAACAAAATGTTTTGAGAAATATATTGTCATATAATGTATCATGTTACACTATATGACTTGAGTTAGTTTCCTCCCATTATAAAAAACAACAGAGTAATAATGGAACTAGTTGAAAAACCCAAGTTATATAAATAGAAAAACAGAAATCTACCTATAGCTACTTGGTGGTCAGCCTAACTCCAATAGGAAGCATGATCAGATCTAACCTTTTTATGAGCTGCTGTACACTTTGACCAGGCTGTAATCTTGATGCTCCAGCTTTTAGTACTTCTTGGAATGTTTCCAAGACACAGGAAGGAGGAAAAATACAATGTTGTCCAGTTTTAGACATATTTTCATTCAGACTTCAAGCAAGTCACTCAGCTTTATCTCTTGGCATTAGGAACAGAATTTGAATATTTCCAGAAATGCCAAGTACTCCTAAAACATGAACAAGTGCTATTATTGAAAGAAAACAAAATAGAAAACTATAAAAATTCCTGGGGGATACCACTGTTTTTGTTTTTTG
>NC_022026.1:14085054-14085655 GCF_000317375.1 Microtus ochrogaster
AGGTATGGAACACAGAGGCTTCCATCTTAAGCAATCTACTACTGAGATGTGTTCAGAACACTGTGTTTCCATTTCTAGAGATAGAAAGGTTGATAGTTATGGAGATTAATAACAATAGCTACTGATCCCTGATCACATTTTTGGGAGGTATACACCATTATTAACATTTGCCTTTTACTGATGAAAAATTGAGACTCAGAAAGTTAAGTGGTTTATCAGGTTGTACAGTCTCTAAAGTAATTGGTAG
This sequence comes from Microtus ochrogaster, assembly GCF_000317375.1. NCBI lineage: Eukaryota > Metazoa > Chordata > Mammalia > Rodentia > Cricetidae > Microtus > Microtus ochrogaster. The sequence continues at coordinate 14,085,302 of NC_022026.1, forward strand.
AACTAGAATTTGAGGTTAGGACTTCTATTTTTTTGTGTGTGTGTGTCTTGAGCAAGGGTCTTACTGTGTATTCCAGGCCAGCTGGACTTGAACTCATATCTTCTGCTCCATTCTTCTGAGTACTGACATTACAGGATGACCACTACACCTGGCCTGAAGTCTTCTGAGTTACTTATTTGCTTATTTTCATTTTTGATGGGTCTTGTTAGGCAGCCCAGGCTGTCTTAGAACTCTCAATTCTGTTGTCTCAACCTGCTGAGTGTTGGGATTATAGATGTGCACTACTACATCCTGTATGTCCAAATCTGGTTCCTTCTTTTCTCCCTCCCTCCCTCCCTCCCTCCCTCCCTCCCT
>NC_022026.1:14085987-14120268 GCF_000317375.1 Microtus ochrogaster
TATATACACACACCATGTTTATGCCTAGTACCATGGACCCCCTGGAACTGGAATTACAGACAGTTGTGAGCTGCCATGTAGGTCCTGGGAATTGAACCTAGGTCCTCTAGAAGAGCAGTCACTGCTCTTAACCACTGAGCTATTTCTCCAACCCCCTCCTACCTCCTTCAATATCTTCTTTAAAAAGTTGAGGGCCAGGCAGGGCTGTAATATTTAAATAATAGTGATGAAAATTTGGTAACAAATGAAAACTGCTGACGACTAGCTCCATTTTCCATGCACCTAGAATATGAGCTAACCTGAGCCGAAGTTAATGAAAGACAACAATGGATTTGAGAGTGTGCCTTTGCACAGCACATAGAGGTCAAAGAAACATCATCAAAATTCAAGGAGCTGTTATTGTAAAGTGCTCAGGGCAAAAGCACATGGAAAGAGTTATCCTGAATACAATGTCTTTAATGAACCTCTTATCTGATTGTTCTTTAAACAGGGGACTCTTAACTGTCTTCCACCCACCTTCAAAAGATCCAGGAATAAAACTGGATGGCTCTTGAAAAATATAAGCAAGAGACTGTAGCAATATTAGGAGTGCCTCAGTCTTCGCTCGCTCTCTCCCTCACCCCCCGCATAAAGATGAAACCACGAGCAAATCTAACAAAAATAAAGTCTAGGAGCTTGCGCAGTAAATGTTAAGTAGATCTTTTCAATTTGGGGTAATGATGTCTTCAAAGGTAGGTGAACATGACCGCAGAAACAGGAGAAAAGAAAGCATACAAACAAGTTAGCACTTGTAAAAAATACTTTTGGACCAGAAAGTGTGTTGAACATCAAATGAAGTGCTGGAAAGTCTTTTGCAATATTCCTGAAGGCATTCGAACTGCACAGGACGATTAACTCATGAACACCAGAATCTGCAGTGACGAAAGGGGTGTGCTGTTTTCAGGGTACTTGCTGAATTCTGAGGCTCTCTCAAAGACATAGTTCATTTGGAAAGACTGTCTTATGCAATGAATTTCAGAAGAATTTCATTTGAAGCTGGGAGGTGGTGGCACAAGCCTTTAATCCCAGCACTTGGGAGGCAGAGGCAGGCGGATCTCTGTGAGTTCGAGGCCAGCCTGGTCTACAAGAGCTAGTTCCAGGACTGACTCCATAGCTGATGGGAAACCCTGCCTCAGAAAAAAAAAACTTTAAAAATTCATTTGAATTCATAGAATTTCAATTGTCAGTTGCAGAAGTATGCCCTTGTCAAGAGGATGACATGTGATAACAGAATACTGCAATCAATTCTAGCTCAACAGCAGCGAGCCTGAAGGGAGAGAAGAGCTTCAGGACTTCACAAGGAGCCCTTTGTGAAGGTGCAAAAGGACCTCCAGGGAGGTGGGGCTTATACAGAGGGAAAATCAATACTGCCTCCATATTTTTGTTTAATTGTTAAGACAGGGTCTTATATAGTAGATGGACCTTTGGATTAAATCAGGGCAAACATTATGGTGCTTCATAACTCTATATTTTAGTCTCAGGATTGAAACCTGACAACACTGATATGTTAGTGGCATGGACAGAAAAGATGAAATTAGGTAAACTCTACTCCTGAACGACATCGGCACCTCAGAGTCAATGACACAGAAGTCTTAAGAAAAAACTATCTGTCCCTCCAGTCCAATAGTGTTTGCTGGCTTTCTGCTACCACAGCAAATAATGGGATAAATCAGTTTAATCAAGAGAAAAGGTACACTTTAGCCTTGTGTCCTGCTCTGTGGTTCCGAAAGCTCTTCCGTTCTTGCTATCTGTCTTGGTCTGAAATAGATTCATCCCTGTAAGTGGAGAGCCATCCTTACTATCTAACCTCTGTAGATGAGGAAACCAAAGCTCAGGAACATAAAAAACAAACAAAAACAGCCTTCCCCACAGGTCAACAGAGACAAAGCCGTGTTGTTTCCATTTCCCCTTGAGGAGACGGAATGATACAGAAATATGTCCCTTTTTCCTCCTCTGTAGAGATAAGCACTGACTTATAGATCTTTATCACATACACCACACACACACACACACACACACTACATAAATATACATACATATGCTTTGAGTGAATAGACACTATATATTATAGTTAGATAGGTAAGAGATATACATAGATATTTTCTATAGGTGTACATGTCTCCAAAGAACACAGAGAATGCCCCTAATTTTCGATATGATTCTTGATAATAAATATTTTAGGCTTTGAAGGTCTCTGTCAAATATTATGCATTGAAGTTTTTGTAAAAAAATGTACAACTCTTCAATCCTGTAAAAACCATTGTTGGCTCTTAGGCTGTATAAAGACAGGCTAGGGACTGGTTTTAGACATTTGGGGACAATTTTCTCCTTCTTGGATGTTTTACCACAGCTACATGCTTTGTCAATTTACGTGTACATAGAATCACATTGTGCCTTTCCACAACTTACATGCTTGAATACATGGTATTCAACATGATGAGCCATATATACACGGGGACACTTTGAAGTATTTTATATGTTGCACACCGTAGATTCTTTCTCAGTTTTCCCCATTGAACAGGCTGCTCCAGCTCTCGGTCTGTCTGTCTCTCTGCCTGTTTTTCTTTCTTTCTTTAGGTCGTTTATTTGTTGTTGTTTTTTTTTGTGACAGGGGTTCTCTGTGTAGCCCTGGCTATCCTGGAACTATGTAAACCAGGCTGGCCTCGAACTCAGAGTTCCACAGGCTTCTGCCTCCCTACTGCTGGGATTAAATGCATGCTCCACCATGCCCAACTTTCCAGCTCTATTTCATTAAAAGAGATTCCTGTCTAACATTTTGTGTTTAGGAAAGAGAGCTTTGAAATCAGATTCTGGCAATTATTACCTGACTACTTTTAGCTAATACAAGCTATTTAATTTCTCTGCTACTCAATGTATCTTTTATGAATCAAAGCTATCAGCAGTCAATTATGGTCTTAGAACAGGCAAGGATTAAGTTTTTTCCATTGATGGTATATTTATATAGCCAATAAATTTTTATGTTACCCCGGGTAAATATTATGCATATACAGATTAAAACAGTGGCAAAATGATAAATTAGTCTAAAGCAATCCTATGGTATGTATGTACTTTTATCATTTATTAAAGACAAAAGCAATTTACATGCTAATGAGATGGGTGTGTTTGTTTTATAAAAAATTAAATCACCTGGGGCTGGAGAGATGGCTCAGTGGTTAAGACTCATTGCTTTGTAGAAGATCAAGTCTTTGATTTCTGTAATCAAACTATTATATTTCTACAGGAGCAGAAAGCTTTATATGTATAGCACAGTAAAAACACCGCAATTCCTAGTCTTGAATCCGAACAAAGGTATTTCATGGTATAACGGTACGCATAGAAGAAAGTGCCAGGGTTGCATGCTCAGAACTAAGCTTGCAGAGAAATCCCACTTTGTGACATGGCAAACATGGCCAGAAACTTGTCCACTTCTGTATTTGATTGAATTAATATACTCTTGTTATTGTGGTTTCTTCCTGTGGTGCCGGGGATTGAACTCAGGTCCTCGTGTGTGTATAACCAGCAGTTTACCCATGAGCTCTCTCCCAGACCTTTCTTGTTTTCCTTTTAATGGCCTTCATTTCTGTTCTTATCCTCAGGACTCAGGCCAGTGCCCTTACTCTGTCAGGAGCCCAATTTCTCACCTTTTCTTGATATCACCTCCGCCTTGTTTTGTTTGATGCAGGGCTATCAAGGAGGGATACCACAGGGCAGGTAGGGCCAGCACTATCGTGCTATGGGCAGCTGAGCCCAGTGGGGCCCAACTCAATATGTAGGAAGTCAAGAGATGTCAAGATGGTCTAAAAAATAAGTCATGGTCGGGCTGTGGTGGCACATGCCTTTAATCCCAGAACTCGGGAGGCAGAGGATGGCAGATCTCTGAGATCGAGGCCAGCCTGATCTACAGAGGGAGTTTCAGGACAGCCAGGATTACACAGAGAAACCATGTCTCAGAAAAGAGAGAGAGAGAGAGACTAAACCATGTTGGTGGCTGATGCCTCAGGAGGGCAGAGGCCAGAGAATCAGAAGTTCAAGATCATCTTTTATTCTATGGTAAGTTCAAGACCAGCCTGGACAACTTAAGACCCTGTCTCAAAAACCAAGTCTAAGTTCAAACCCCTAAAACTCAAACATCTGTAATACTCTAGGAATTTCAGACAAGTCTCTTTAGATAAACTCTGTAAATTCCTGTCACCTCAGGCTTTAGCCTTGAAATTCCTTTTTCAATTGAATTTAGCAAAGTAAACCGCATCTTTTCTTCCTAGCCAGACTCTTCTCATTCTCTGAGTCACACAGCTTCCAAAGAGCAAGCTGTTTAGAGTCCCCAGGACTAAATGCGGCTCTCCCCTCTGGATCTCTTGGCGGCTAGAACATGAGGCTCCCTGGAGTTTTTGCATCAGCTGGAGGTCAAAGAATAAAACCTAAACCACTTCAGATAAGTTCAACAAAAGGAGGTTTGCAGAGGGAATTAGGTGCTTAAGAAAACTTGAGTGAGACTTGAAATACACATGCCAGTGGAGACTTGTGAGAGACGCCACTAGCAGAAGGCCATGCTCCCTGTGTCTCCATCAAAGAGCAGCAAAGACAGCAAGCTGCCACCAGATGCCGAGTTCATGAGAGCACTTCTGTAACTCAGATACAGGCTACACTAAAGTCTTGCTCACAGGGCTTTTATGGCTGCTGCTTCTGCCTCCCTTTAATGCCTGTTAACTTGAACTCAGTGACTGGCCGCACCGCACACAGGAATCTTGTCACTTTCGTTCCACGAACTCTCTGTACTGACCTGTGAAGCTGGAGACTAAGTAGCTGAAAAAAAAAATTGATAGGGAACCTCACGTCCTTATACGCACATTGCTTCTGCCTTCCAAATCTCACGTGAATGCATCAAATTTCGCAGAGCCCAGTTCCTATCCAGAATGGTGTCTGGGAAGAGCCAAGGTTTCCTTAGCTTTCTTACATCCCGTGTCGTCCGCCCCCCCACCGCCCCGTGCAATGTTGAAAAGCACATTACAATGGCAAAATTAGCAGTGTCACCTTGCCTTGTCTGCTCACACACCCTTGGGTGTTTCTGTGATGTTTTCCTTGCTCTCACCAGGACCTTTTGAACTTTCTGTTTAGAAGGATTTGGCATCGACGTTGGCAAATGCAGTGACAGTAACAAATTGCTCATTCACTTTTGCACCTTTCTTTGTAGCCCAGGTTGGCCTCAAACATGGCATCCTCCTGCCTCAACCCCTGGAGTGCTTGGATGATGTATACCATCATCACTGCACTTTGACTAGAACTTTTAAAAAGTAAAATAAATGTCACATGGCTTCTAATGGACTTTTAAAAAGTAATATTATGCAACCACCACTGTCTGATGACAAAATCATTTTTATCACTCTAAAATCCATATTCATTAAGTCATCTCTTCCATTTAGCATGTGCTCTACTGTGCCTAGCTGGCATTATTATTTTTTTGTCTTTTTGAATTTACTATCCCCTCTGGATTTATTTGGTCTTGTTGTGTTGAATATGTTCAAATGCGGGAATCTTGTCAAAATTTAGATTCTGATTCAATAGGTTAGGGCTGCAACTTGACATTCTGCATTTCAGTCAAGTTGCAAAGTGATCCTTTTGCTGCTGGTCTATAACCTTAAGTTAAGATAGTATCTTTTTTTCATACTGCTGGGAATTGAACTTGGGGCCCCACGCCTCTTGTACATTAAAGAGCACATACTTATCAGAGGAAATGAGCACAAATGGAGATTCCCTGTGTGTACACCACTGACATCGTCGTGCTCATCCAGGGAGCCAGGGCTGTAATATGGCGTTTAGGATATGCTTGCAGCCTATGGCCCCAAATTCATATGATCTAGGGAGTCTTTGTTTAAATGATATAAAAATAAGAAGGTAGATTGAGCAGTGTTTGTGTATCTGTGTAATTTAAAATTTTTGTTTATGTTTATGAGTGTTTGGTCCACATGTATGTCTGTATAACATGTGTGTGTCTAGAGGTATCAGAGGTCCTTAAGACTGGAGTCACTGATGAATGTGAGCTGTCACCTAGGTGCTAGGACTTGAACCCAGGTCCTTTAGAAGAGCAGCCAGTGTTCTTAAGTGATGAGCCTTCTCTCCAGCCCTATCATTCATATTTTTAGTATTTGTTTCTAAAGTCAAATTCCATGAATTTACAAGAAACTTGGTTTTAAGCTCATTCCAGAGGCCTGTGGGGACCAGTCCAGAAACAAAAGTGACAAACAGTGGGCTAAGACCAAAGAGAGAATGTGTGTCCCATGTTTAGTAATGTCTTAGCTCCAGCCAAGGACAGACCCTTTGGAAACAGAAGCTTTGTATGGCTACTGTCTATCATTTATAAAATCTTCCTGACAATCCTGAGGTTATTTTTTAAAATGATCTTTAGTTTTTGGAAATGTGTAGATATGACTGGATTGGGCCTGGAGATTGCCAGTCTGTGGTTTTCTTTGGAGGACAGTTGACCTGAAGTCAGGAGGCACTGGTTCAGAGCTGCTATCTTCTATAGCTACAAGATCTCCGGCAAATCAATGCCTGTGGCCATCCTCATTCTGTGAAAGGGAGAGAAGAATATTACCCTGATTGTGCCAAAATATTTCCATGCGCCTGAGATGAAAGGCTTTTAACATAGGCCAAGTTTGCGGCAATGTCTGGGATGGTGGATACTGCCTCTGAACATATCAAGAATAAGAGCAAAATTAGCTGCTTCTCAGTTTCACAAAACTAAGAAAAGTCTCAAAAGAATCTTTGAAAGTTTAGAGTTAAAAGATTTTCATTTGAGCAGTATGCTAGAAGCTGTGACCCACTGATATATTCCTAGACTAAGAATTCTGAGAGAGAGAGACAGAGAGAGAGAGAGAGAGAGAGAGAGAGAGAGAGAGAGAGAGAGAGAGAGAGAGCTTTGAAAGGACACACTAGTCTTTTTGACTGGAGAAATAGTTCCATTGGTCGAGCGTTTATTTATCAAGCACTAAATAAGCTGGGTGCAGTGGCCTGTGATGCCAGCACTCAACACCTAGGAGGGAGAGACAGGAGGATCAGAAGTTCAAGGTTATCAGAAGCTACATAGCAAGTTCAAAGTCATCCTGGGTTATACGAGATCCTATGTCAAAGACAGAGAGTTGATGGGGTGGCAGAGGGGAGGGAGAGGGAGGAGCTAGTCTTTTAAATGTCAACAGCCATGGTCATAGTTGATTCTGAAAGAGCTGTATGAGTGAGAGGCTGGAAGAGGGTCTGGATATCTAAAACCACCACTCTAACTTTGAGCTGGGCACTTAAAGTCCTTATCCCTGATGAGACGGACAATGTAATTTATAGATGCAAGTCCTAGCTTCAGTTGTGAAGCCTCTTGGGGACATAGTCACCTGCCTTGTGGAAACTCAGGGAAGCCACAGGTTGCAGATTTCAGTTCAGCAACTAGATCAATAAATCATTGGTCATTCTGTCAGATTGCAGCCAATATTTCCTCTCACTCACATGCCTCTGTAGCACGATTAATAAAGATCCAGAGACAGATATTGGGATTCAACCCGAGGGTCAGAAAAGCAAAACAGCCAACCACTGGCTCTTACCTCAACCTCAGTGTGAAAGGGCCATCCTCCCTCCAGGAATCCTCAGACTGAGACTGTGTGTGAGAGCTGTCTCCTCCCGTCTTATATTCTTCTCTTCGGCTGGGATTAAAGGCCTGCGCCACCACCTAGTTTCTATGGCAAACTAATGTGGCTACTGGGATTAAAGGTGTGTGTCATTGCTGCTTGGTCTGTAAGGCTGACCAGTGGGGCTATTTTACTCTCTGATCTTCAGGCCAGCTTTATTTATTAAAATACAAATGCAATATCCCTATAAGCCTCACTGTGAAGATCTAACTTGGAAGAATTTGAGTATTTCCGCATGTTGAAGACTGAGATGTGATGGCTAGGGAATTGCATCTTCTTGAACTCATTTGTCTATTTATCTGCTGGCCTTCAGTTCTGCCCTATTTAACTTAAACTTCTTAGTAGCTGGCTAAGTGAAGTAGACTTGAATGGTCTCCATATGAGGAAGACAGTCAGTGTCACTTTGAAAAAAGTCCTTTCCTGTTTTTGTAAAAGTTTGGTGAGGGGGTAGAGGGTGTTTTAGTTCTTTTTCTATTGCTGTGACAAAACTCCACACCAGGGCAACTTAGAAGGAGAGCATTGAATTGGGGGCTCATGTTTCTGGAGAGAAGTAGAGTCCGTGACCACCACGGTAGGGTGTATGGCATCAGGCAGGCAGGAGTGGCGCTAGAGCTGGAATTGAGAGCATACATGTTGCAGACAGAAACCATGACACAGAGAAAGAAAGAGAACCCTAACTTAAATAGTTCTACCAACTGAGGACCAGGCATTTAAACATATGACTATGGAGGCCATTTTCATTCAAATCACCACAGAGGAGGATACTTCTCTCTCTCTCTCTCTCTCTCTCTCTCTCTCTCTCTCTCTCGTGTGTGTGTGTGTGTGTGTGTGTGTGTGCACGCGCGCATGCCTCTCTCATGTGCCTATGTTAGGCACTCTACCACTGAGCTAAATCTCCAGCCTGTGTGTGAAAGCATTTTAATGAATTCTTATGTAGGCGATAATAATTGTTCAAGCTGGATCGTGAGTACACTGGGATTCTTAATATGATCTTCTCTAATATTGTAAAAAAGGAAAAATGTGAATTAGTTTGCCCGTTGTTGCTGATGACATTAATGAATTCATCTCCATGGGATTCTAGTTGCTGTCATCTATTTATTTGTCTATTAATGAATTGATTTGAGACAGGATTTCATGTATACTAGAGTGGCCTCAAACCCTGAAGCCCTAATCCTCTAGCCTCTATCTCCCGAGGACAGGGATAAATACCCAGTTATGTTGTGCTCTGATCATACCCAAGGCTTCTTATGCTAGACAAGCAATTCTACCAACACCCCAAAGCCCATACCTTTATTTTAAAAGTATCAGTTGTAAGCCAGACATTGAGGTACTCACTTCTAATCCCAATACTTGGAAGCAGAGGCAGTTGTACCTCTGTGAGTTTAAAGCTGCCAGTCTATACAGCAAGTTCCAGGAAAGCCAGGGCTACATAGTGAGATCTTGTCTCCAAAAGAGGTATTACTTTTAATAGTAATGTAATTACAAGTAATTCAAATTAAATGTAAAACTATAGCTGTGATTTTGGTTAATTCTTTTCTGTTTTTCGTTCTTGTAAGGACATGATTTTACCTACCACAGTAGAAAGTTCAATGAATACAGACGGCATGCACAGTCAAGGTCTTCCTTTAGGATTGGGGATAGAGTTCTAAGGTAGAGCGCTTGCCTGGAATGCACAAGGCCTTGGCCCCATTTTCAACACCACTAAAGATGTCCTCAGTTTTATCTTGCTGTGTGCCCTCTCCCCCATCATGCAAGCTTTTCCACTTGTAACAGTGGTAAAAAGTCAGATGACGCATACAGATTTATATAGACGTAGATGGGTTTTCAGGAGAATTGTTCTCCAAATGACAATTTGATTGTACAGAAAGAGAAGTTTCCTTCCAACTAAAACACAGCTCTAATCTTACAGTGTAAATGAAAAAATAGCTATCACTTGACAGAATACTTTTACTGGCAAATTTTGTGCCAACTGAATAAATGGACTCCTTTATTAGAGCTTAAGCTTTACTGACATCATAAACTGAAATGAATGTGTCTGAACCATCTCGTGCATGTAATGACTGATTACTTCCAAATATGGCCATGAAAGCCACTTGCATTCAAAAACGCCACTGTACATGGATTTAAGAACCTGCACCAGAGGAGAGAACTCATGGCCAGTGCGTAAAGCCAGGTCGTGAGCCTAGCCCATGGCTGGGATGTCACAGACCCAAGGAGAGAAGAGCCTATTACTACTGCTTTGCTGATTGTTCATGTTGTCAAACTCTCCTCTAAAGGCTCATGCTTATGCAGGATGGCTCCATGGAATACAGGGACACTCAAAAAGTAGTTTTAAATTTAAAAGCTCAATTTGGACACATTCAAATTGAGTCTCCGAATTGCCTAATTTAAAACCTTGTCATATAAACCTCATGGTAACATTGTAAAGATGGGGGAAACTGAGGCTATGTGACCTTAAATAATCCAAAGACACAGTCCTTAGATCCAGTTTGTCCAGATATCATTTCTCAGTGAGCTTTCCTGTCTACATTAGTCTACACACCATTCTGAATGTGCGACTGAACGCATGGGTGCCAGATCTGAATACAAACCATTTAAAACTTAAAAACAAATGTCCTTCTTGAGGGCTGGAGAGATGGCTCAGAGTTTAAGAGCACTGCCTGCTCTTCCAGAGGACCAGGGTTCAAGTCCCAGCATCTACATGGCAGCTCACAACTGTCTGTAACTCCAGTTCTGGGGCCTTTGACACTCTCACACATACATACATGCAGACACAATACCAATGAACATAAAATAAAAATAAATTATTAAAAAATTTATTTTTCTATTTTCTATGCCACAGCCTTCCTGATTATAATTGTCTTTCTCCTCCACTCTACATCTGTGTCACATATCAAATTTCATTTTACTGTGATCAAGGTTCATCTATGGTGAAAATATTAGGAAATATAAACAAATGAAAAATAGAGACAAAATTAGTTTGGCTTGTAATACTATGCGCATATTTATATATGTATACACATACTTTTCTGTATATGTATACATGACAGAGATGGAAAAGAGGGTGAGAGACAAAGAGAAGAATGGTGGGGGTAGATCTGGGGGTTCTTACTGGTGGGCGGAGGCTTCAGCCCAGTAATCCGGACTGTGTCCTGGGAAGATTTTATAGTTTGTTTCTTGCCTCATCCATACCCCAATGGAAAGTGATGGCCTCACTGGAAGCAAGGCTTAACAAGACTGTTTGCTCTCAGGTCACGCACTCAGAACTGTGCCATGCGGCACATGTGGCAAAAGGAGTTTAAAAATCTAGGCCTGGTCAGGTGTGGCAGCACACAACTTTAATCCCAGCACTTGGGAGGCAGAGGCAGGTGGATCTCTGTGAGTTCGAGGCCAGCCTGGTCTATATAGTGAGTGCCAGGACAGGCTCTGAGGCTACATAGAGAAATCCTGTCTAAATAAATAAATAAATAAATACCAAAAGAAAAAAATGTAGGCAGAAATTGTAGGCAGAAATTCTGAAAATGGCTCTCTGCTCTTTTGAGACTTGCCAAGTAAAATGCTCTCCAACAGAGAGCAAAACCTGAGCCATGTTCCCATGGGCTGGGAGCTAGAGCAGTGGCAGTCCCTGAGCTAGAGACAGCAGAGCTTCTCAGACTGTCGACTTTAGGTCCAGTTGTTTGGGCTAGACACTAAGGACTGCGCCAGAGGGAGAGTATCGTTCTTCAGGATTGCTTGCAGTGGTGTGCTGTGGAGGATGGAACACCGCCATGTAATTACAGTGGGGAGGCCTGTGTTCTTCAAGAGGTGCCGACTAGAATACCCTGGGGACACAGACAGACAATGGAGGGGGCAGATCAATAGTTTAGTGGGGACTTCCCTTGGATTATGAGCCCTGGAGCTCAGCACGGGGCTGAATGGAGATAGCAGATTGGGAAACATTGAGCAATAGCGATCCTTCACTGAAGGTCTGTCTGGGGGACTCCATGACTGTCAGCCACAGACAGAGGAAGACACGGACCCAGCCAAGTGCTGGGATGCAAAGCCTAGCACGCTCATTTTATTTCCGCCCACCATTCTTTGTTTGCGCACTGATAGCTTTTTAAACAACGTATCAACAACATTTTTATAAAAAAACATGGTAGAAGCTATATGTAAAACAAGGGTCGGGCATATAACTCAGTGGTAGAGGATTTGCTCAGCAGTTACTATGTCCTGGATTCAATCTTTTGTACTACAAAAATAGCAAACATAAATCAAAGAAAATATGTAAAGGAAAACAAAAAAAAAGAAAAATTTAGAATCTTCTATAATCCTGTCTTCTACATATAACTTTTAACATTTAGTTCATTAGTTCATTTAGTATTTGTTTAAAATGATTATTCTTTGCTCACATTAAAAAAAAAACCAAAAAACACTGGGCAAAGTGACCTGCCCTATAGTCTCCGCACTTAGAAGGCTAAGGCAGGAAGATAGAGACTTTAGAGTTCACAGCCAGCCCATGTTACCACCCATGGTAAAAAACCAAGCAAAATCAAACAACTTCTTTTGTTCCTTGGACATTATTTTACTGCTATTCAGGATGGATTGTTGAATCTGAATCTGCTCTTTGAAATACTTGTTTTACTTGATTCAGAATGCTCTGCAGAGTTGGGATGAGGTTTCAATGCCCCATTCACCCTGCTCTTTTACTGTGCTGGTTTTCCTAAACTGGACAAAATACATGAGAAAGAAATACTGAAAGGGCTGGGTGGTGGTGGCGCACGCCTTTAATCCCAGCACTCGGGAGGCAGAGGCAGGCAGATCTCTGTGAGTTCTAGGACAGCTTGGGCTACAAGAGCTAGTTCCAGGACAGGCTCCAAAGTAACACAGAAAAACCCTGTCTCAAAAAAAAAAAAAAACCAAATAAATAAGTAAGTAAATAAATAACTAATAAAATAAATAAAGATGAAGAAAAGAATACTGAAAGAAAAGAAAGGTTTATCTTGATTTCGAATTTCAAAGTTTGTAGATGAGTCCTGCTGCCTGCCAGCCTGTGGCTAGGCAGTGCTAGGCAGTGCGTCATGGTGGAAGTCAGCGATGGAGGACTAGACTCACAGTTAAGAAGGAAGAAAAGAAGGCATGCTGCCACCTCCTTCTTGTGCCACTAGATAGGTCCAAACCTACCACACATACCACACATGATCTCAGGAGGATGATGCTGGGGGTATTTAAGATCTAAAGTGTCACTGAGTGAAAGATCCTGAGGAGAAGGCCACACTTGATGTGCTTACCACTTTCTCTGTGGCGACGAGCATTTCCCAGAACATGAGCAGTAATGCCGACTAAAGATCTGGCGTTCTAGCATTTTATTTCGCCTGAGATTCATGTGCAGCAATAAGGATATAAGCCTGGGAGGATAGTCCAGCATACTGTGATTGCCTAGCATGTTTTAGTCCTGGATTCCCTATCAAGCACTGAAAAAAAGAAAAGCCAGGAGATGGTGGCACATAATTATAACCCGAGCACTCAGGATGCAGAGGCAGGTGGATCTCTGAGTTCAAGACCAGCCTGATCTACAGAGTGATTCCAGGACAGCCAGGGAAACACAGAATAATCCTGTGTCAATAACAAACAAACAAACAAAAAATAGGCAGGAAGAGAAGAGAGAGAGAGAGAGAGAGAGAGAGAGAGAGAGAGAGAGAGAGAGAGGGAGGGAGGAAGGAAGGAAGAAAGGAAAGAAGGAAGGAAGAAAGAAAAGAATCTACCATATGACCCAGCTATACCACTTCTGGATGTTTCCCCAAAGGACTCCAAGTGTGCACAGTATGGTATGATATTTGTATGTCAATGTGTATTGCGGCACTAGTCACTATGGCTAAGATACAGAACCAAACTAGGTGTCTAACAACAGAGGAACAGACAGAGAAAATACAGTTTATGTATATGAAAGAATGTTTTCAACCATGAAGAATGAAGTTCTATTGATCACAAGAAAATAGACATAACTGGAGGCATAATCATTTAACCAAATTAAACCAGTCTCAACAAGACAAATATCACATGCTTCTCTCATTTGCGGGTCTCAGATTCATCAAATACATAAAATCATGAAGGGAGAAGCAAGACGGTCTGGGGAACAAAGAGGGCTCAATGGGACGGAAAGAGAAAGGAATTTTGGATAATATGGGGGAGTGTGTCAAAAGTACGTTATATGATATGTTTTTATGAAAATTATCTTATGTAATCCTGCATAATGAGGCAAAAATGCTGTCATTAAAGCTTATCAGATCATGTGTTTTCTCATATGCCTCTAGAAGTTTATATTATTTTGACTTTCAGGCAAGATGGTGAGAAAGGGCTCAAGAACTCCCCACCCCCACACAAATGTGCACAGAAGGCAGGGTTGGCTGTAGACAAGGGGGTAAATTTCCCTAGTTATAGCAAAAGCAGAATAATGAAGGCAAGGATAGTTCAGTTTGTATTGGTGAAAGGAGGATGAGCTAGTCTCGTCTGCTGAACTGAGGGATATTGTCATACCTGAAGCAGGTCCAGGAAAGAGAGGTTGGGAAGGAGGAGTAAGTATCAAAGTGTTACGTGGAAGAATCAAAGAATTTTGAGACCGGCTCTTCCTATGGCATCCAGGCTGGCCTGCTAAGTGCTGGGTATCACGGGGATGTGCCTTCACCCTCTGCGAGAGAAGGAACATTCTGGTTCACAGTTCCTTGGGGTCTTAGATCAGGAATTGAAAGGATCACCGCTGCCAGATGTGGGCTCCTCTGTCCTCAGCAGAAGTTCTTTTTCCTGTGACTGTGGATCAATAAAGCTTTAAAGCTGAAGTAAGGAATCTTAGCCTAGTGTATATTAACTCCCTTCAGGGGGTCCAGGAATCCCCTAAACACATATGCTAAAGTAAGTTGTGCATTTTCTAGACTAGGTAGGTCTTTAGACCTTGTTAGATTTTCAAAAGATTAGGAATCACGGTTGAAACCACGTTTTAGGCCAGCCTGGGCTACACAGTGATACCCTGTGTTTCATAAACAAAACAAAACAAAACAGAAAAACAGAAAATCCAAGCACTGTTGAAATGTTTGTCCCAGTGCCGTTCAGGAACGCCCCCCCACCCCTGGGAACGCCCCCTACGCAGAGAATGCCCCTTCCCCCAGGTGCTCTCCGCTTTAGGCAGTACTCTCATTATCTTGTGAATTACCTTACATAGAAGTCCCTTTAGGTAACTTAGCAACGAAACCCTTGTGGTGGAATTTCATGACAACCTGCTCCTGTTTACACCACTGACTCAGCACCGGTCACCTCAAATATTCATCATAATTACTACAGGGAGAAGAGATGAAGAGATGGTGTTTTTGCTTAAAAAAAAAAAAGCCACTGTCAATCACCACCAGCATGGAATGGAGATTCAGGCCTTCATTTAATCAAGCTCTTTCTTACCCACAGACAATGTTGTTTCTCAGCCTTGCCAATGCTGGGGATGGGAAATCCATGAAGTTTCTCCCCGATATACTATGCACACTTGCCCCAGGGATCTATAAACTTGCTTGTTCTTCCTTAAACAGCCCTTTTGAATGTTTTAGTACTTAGTGCCAACCCAGTAGTTGAAAATAGAGCCTTGTTTTCCTACTTGGGCATTACAGCAGGCATTGAAGACATTTTTACCCCTGGGCTTTGTGGTAGCATCAGAAATGGTGGCTGGATTGCTTATGTCTTTTAAGTACTCACCAGGGGTATATATGGAAGACATAGGAAGACAGCTTTTCATGATTTCCTTCTGATTTCTCCATGCATTCTAGATCTCCAAAATATAGGTGGAAGGATTTGGCAGCAAATCGCTAGATTAAAAATAGGTATGACAAAAAGAACAAAGTTGGGAAAGTTACAAAATAACAGTGACCACGTAAAACACTCACATTTCTGAATGTACGACCCCATGAAGCACCCTTGAGTCTCAATGTCCCTTCCTCTGGGATGCTCTGCTCTCTGGCACATGAGTCTGAAGAGTTTCTGTATGGGAAAGCCGCGCTCCAGGCATCAGTCTACCTTTTCGGCTCTGTGAATGAGCTGAACCTAGCTGCTTTCTCAAAACCCCTACCTTCATTTGGACAATTTACTTCAGGGAAGTACCCCCCTACCCCAGGCAGTGCGAACTGACACACTCTGTTTTGATGGGGTGGGGTTCTTGGGGGTGTCTTAACCCAGCACCCCAGAAGAATTCAATTTTATCTTTACATTTTAAGTCACTGTTGAATTCTACAGCTTACCATATCACTGCATATCTTGATTTAAAAATAAAACCAATTTCTATTGAAATTAGGAAGTAGCATTTTATGAAGTCACTCCATGTTTGTCAGTGGCTCCAAGGACCTTTTGGTTGGGTTCAAATTGGGCTGTTTTTCTGTTGACTTGAAAAGTGTTAGCCCCATTCATTTGCGGTTGAAATAAAGTGTATTTGCAGGACAGACTTCAATTTCATTCCATAGTGTTTTCTTTATTTCAGATGTTTGTATCTTGATTCCACAGAGGATAGTAAGTTATGTTTTCTATTAATTTCTTTCTTTGAGGGGCATTCTGTTAGCTACAGGAATGGCAGGAGACTCGCATAGTTGAAAACATACCTAGAATGGATTAGTTAACCATCAAAGGCCAGTGTGTGCTCAGGAGGGGGTTAGATCTGTGCTCATCCGCAGTGCTTCTTCTGCTGTCTCAGAGGAAGTGCATAGTTTGCCTTTAGTTGACTGTTTTTCTCATTCTGTCTTCATTCATGAGGGAGGCGATATAGAGTCCTGGAGATACGATTCCTAGGAGGGTTAAGGAAATTGAGGCAGAGATTCGTCCCAGGGAATCACTGATAAGTACCTTGCTTTCCTAATACACATTATCTTTCGGTGACGGAATGTTGTATAGGGGTGAAAATTCCTTTCTGATATCAAGCTTTTCTTCTACTAAAGGCTAGCTAGGAGATTTGTCACAAGGGCCCTGGCCTCTGTGGACCTTAGTTTCATCTATAAAGCAGAGATAATGATACTTATTTTGTAAAGTAGTTGTAAAGACTAAAGGAGATAATGTTTGTAAAATGCCAGCAAGGTTGGCACGTAATAGGTAAAACATAAACACTCGTTAACTTGGGGCTGTGGTATTTCTCAGGGGTTGGAGCACTTGAATTGCCGGCATCCTTGAGGCCCTGAGTTTTTGATCTGGTGGCACAGAGAGATAGAGAAAAAAACAGAGAGACCGAAAGAGACAGAGAGACAGAGATATTGACTCATGAACCTTTTTCTCCACGCTGCAGGGAAAACATCTTTAAAGAAAGAAATGAAAGTTATCAAGATTCAATTGCAAAGTTTGTTTTGGTAGGACAATTATAGCAGCCGAGGTTCTCTGCACCTGGAAAAGTCATTAGGCATCGGCTCCTTTAATTAACTTGTGTTACAGAGAAGGAAACAGGCCCAGAGAAGGTGATGACATGCCCAAGGCCTCAAGGTGACACAGAAACCCCAGTAAGGACGCTCATAATTAAGACAGGAACATGTCTTTTAAGCAACCTTTGTTTTTACAAAAACGTGCTTATATGATAATGGTTATAAATCAATTATATTTAAGATGATACCAGAGTAAAATTACACAGGTGGGATCCTTTAAAATTAAAAGGCAATTTACATTTTAAAGACACCAAGATGCACAGATTATCAACAAAATATTAGCATATATAGCCATTAAAATGTAAATCACATTGCTAATCTCTCTCACACTGGAAAAAAAAGTAAATGGGTTATCAAAATATTTGGGGGGATGCTAAATGAAATTTCACTTAAATTGCATCTAGACCTTTTCTCCCCCTTACCCAAGATTGCTTTGGTCTGTCTACCATAAGAACAGAAATAATCTTAATACATAGATAAGTGCTCATCTTCCTAACACTACAAAAGAAACATTTGTTCTTCCAGATAACTCTTAAGCAAACTACTGTCAAAACAATTAGTGTTATTTTTCTATTATCTCGCTATTTGAGAGTAAATAACCATTCATGAATATGTTAATTATCTTGTAGGTGGGGGAGATAAGGAAAGCTCCAGAAGCCATGAGAGATGATCAATTGCACACAAAAGCTGGAGAAAGAAAGGGTCCTGGGCTGGATCAGGAGTGGCCACACTTTACCTTAGCTGGGCAGAGATCAGTTCAGCTTGGCTAAGTGGAAAGAGAAACAAGAAAGAAAGGACCACATTTTGCTAGAACTGACCACGGCTAAACCTTCATCTGTGTCCTGTGGCTGCGGAGAAGCTCTCACAGCTAGCCAAGCGCTGGCGAGTTTTAGTGACAACAAAGCTCTTTGATTTGGCCACTTTAGAAAACATGGCGTTTTCAAATGGCCATTTGTAAAGAATTTGAGGGGTGAGGACAAGCTGCTGTCACCTAGCAGAGCTAGTTTATCTCCGACCCACTGGGCAGGGCTGTCCTTAGTACAACCAACCAACCGCTCTTTAAATAAGCGGACGTTAGGCTCCGGCTACCTTCGGTAGTCACCCTCAAGTTTGGGACGCTTTGAATATGCCTTTTGAAATCTCCAGCACGGGATTCCTAACCATCCAGAGTGGTTAAATGTTGTGCTGAAAGGGAACACATTTGGCAGGGGGCGGAGGTGGGGGCAGGGAGAACCCACTGAAAGTGCTTTCTCTTCCTGTTTCGAAGGCGCAAGATGTATTTTTCCATATTCAATATTTTGAAAAAGTTCAACACGGCTTTGTGTCAGATAATTAAAATGTAAATTTCACTATCTATGCTTTTGCTTTGTGGTTTTTTTTTAAGTACATTTAAGTCAGTTGTCTTTTAAAACATGTGGTCAGCTGTTGTATTCACATATGGTCAAATGATCAAAGTCTGACCTCCTCTCTAATTGTCCCCCCGCTGCTCGTCTGCTCTGTCCGTGATCAAGGCCTCAGCAGGTGATGAGAAAGGCATGAGAACAGGCTGGAAGGAGAATGAGGCACCGAGAGGCCCGAGCAGAGAGAAATAAAGACTTCCAGTACATCACCCTGACAGTAAAGAGCGGAGGAAAAGTGACGTCTGGCTACGAGCGCTTATATATTTTTTTGTTCCCTAATCTGCATACATTTTTCCCTAGCGAAATGCAAATGGAGCCAGGCTGCTCTCGGAGACGGAGCCCCCCACTTCTGCCTGCCACAGTTGCAGGCGCAGCCGAGGGGTTGCATTTGTTTACTTGCCTCGGGAGAAGCTGCTAAGTCCCACAGTTTATAGTATTTCACATGTTTGTGGAAATCATTGCAATTCTTTTCACTTCTGCTTGTCATTGTTTGCCCAGAGTTCACTTTGCCAGATGGCGCTTTATTGTCACTAGTGGTTACACCTCGCTATTGGATCAGTTCAAGACCAAATGGTGTGAAGAGCTTTCATACTTAGAGGATTTAGCCAAACATCCATTCTGTGCTTTTCAGGCCGCTGGAGCACTAATTCATAAGCGAGCCGGCTGACCTGGGAACGGAGGGAGGGGAAAAGCACCCAGGTCTTTTTCTACCCGAAATTATGAATTTGTCTTCTATTTACTGACCAAATGGAAAGGCCCGATAATTAACCAGGGGTGTCTTGCACTAACATAAATAAGATGCTAGCGAAGGAGTGGGGGGTGTGGCTCTGAAAGGGGGTGTGCCACGCCACAAAACCAGAAGCCATTCTTTTGTGGAACATCTTCATTCAGTAGTGGGTGTTCTTTCATTGTTGGGATTGTTGGTATTTTCCTATCAAAGTTGCTGGACCTGAAAATACTTTCAAACGTGGATTTCTTTTAAATGTGAACACGTCTGTCAACGTCGGGAAGATCTTAAACACGATGTCTAAGATTTGGAGATTCCGTTTGTCTCATGTGATTGATAATAAAGGTGGGGGGGGGGTTCACTTTTATGCTTTAGGAATAACTGCAGGGAACCCGAGCTGAGCAGCCCAGTGCCGTTTGTTAACGCCACTGCGGCACTTGCCTCGAATCAATGAAAATCTCTCAGTTGCTACCCTGAGTTCTGGAACTTGTCTCGCTTTCTGCATCAAATCTGAATTGGTGACTACAAAGCTGGGGCCCCGGAATCAAAGAGAGGGGCAGCAGGGAAAGGGTTAAGGAAACAGTGACTCAATTGCTCTACCCCAGTTGGTTTCTTATTAAATATGGAGCCCTCAGTTGTTGTAGTTTTCTTTTTCCTTGGGATGGGAGTATAGCTTTACCTCAACTATTCAAAGTGGTGTTGAAAGGACAAAGAAAAGCGGCCATGTGAAGAGGGAGGGTCTTTGGCGGAAGGCAGGTGCTAAGGGATTTGGAGGTTATTATAGAAAAAAAAAATCCCTGAAGCCCTTGGTGCAATGCCTTGCTGTAGTAAGAAAGGCAAACAGGATAATGGATCGTATCAACAGAGGAGCAAACCCAAATCAAAAGGCGCGCTCTTGTTACTGTACGGCCTGATATTGTCCTACAAAGAGCTGGTTGGTGTTAATCAAACACCGCCCGGCTGCCTAATCACCTTGTCCTCAGAAAGCCCATTGTCATCCTGGACAAGGGGCAGTTCACAGAGCGCCAGGGAGGATGCAGGTTTTCTCCTTCATATATATAGTACACTGGGGGTACAATGCAAAATTATGTAATAATCATATCCCCAGGGGCCTGCGCTAAACAGAGGGAAGCCCCAGCAGTGGGGATCGCAGCACTGCTTAGGAAAAGTAAGCACAGCTGGGAGGAACAAAGCGCCAACTGGAGGTCCACTGTTTTCTCCTCACCACGTTTCTGGACTTCGGCTCTTTGCTATGCTAAGTGGGCTACTGAGTAATTGGACCTACCCCTACGGAGGGGAGGAGACAGAGAAAGCGGGAAGGACAGAGTGCGAGAACCGGAACTGTTGATCTGAGTAGGGATTATGGTGGGGGTGGGGAAGAGGTAGGGGTTAAGAGATTTGGCTTTCTCTCAGTTTCTGGAAGCAAAACAATGAGGTAGGCAGAGAGCACTGGTTTTAACATTAACCCGGATGTTTTTGCGTTCTTCCTGTGAATGTCGGAGGAAACCGGGTAAATAATAAATGTCTAGCGTTACTTGTTTGGGCTTCTGTTTCCTCATCGGAAAAATGCAGACGAGGCTATGTTCCATTTGAAATCTAAATTCCCTTCCGGGAACTCAGACTCTTTGGGAGTCTACATCCTCCTGCTGTTTTGATGTCATCTGTGAGGGAGACGAGGGAGACAGTGTTTAGGAGTGGGAGGTGTATGTAGTAAGCAGAACAGCTTTATTGTAGAGGCTTCAATAGACTTTAATCAATTCCCCTATAGAATTAGAGGGAAAAGCTGAAATTCTTTCCTGGTCCACAC
Source organism: Microtus ochrogaster (assembly GCF_000317375.1). NCBI lineage: Eukaryota > Metazoa > Chordata > Mammalia > Rodentia > Cricetidae > Microtus > Microtus ochrogaster. The sequence continues at coordinate 14,107,041 of NC_022026.1, forward strand.
GGCATTCCTTTCTAGCAGGCCGGCGCAGAGAGGCTGACTGACAAAGAGATTTTCCTTTAGCCACTGGCTGAAGAAAAGCCAAGCAACTAGTCAGATGTTCAGAGCACTTAGGGTGTCCAGCTGTTTTAGAGTCTGCCCCTCACTGTTCTGTCTCCTTCAGACATTCTTGTCTGTTTGGTCAGTGTGGCTGAAGCCGATCAAATTCTTTCATCGGCTCACCATTGGCTATTGAGTGATATATTGGCACCAGTTAAAATTTGACCTTCTTAGTGACCCTCTTGCGAACATTAATTGTGCAGAACCTCTTTCTCCTTCAACCACAGTGTCCTCTTGAAACAACCATTCCCTAAGGGCAGAGCTTTTTCCTTTCTCTTCTTTAACTGTGAAAATTATTTTTTATAAGATTTATTTATTCTGTTTTTCACATCATGTATCTTAATCCCATTCATCCCCTTGTTCCTTCGAATCTGCACTCCACCCCTCCACCACCCCCCACAACAAAGCAAGATTCAAGAGGAAAAAAATGGAGAAAATAAAATAAGAAAAATAGAAAAGGGGAAGGAATTATGTCATGGAAGCTGCAGTGTGACCCAACAAGTCACTCTTTATACCCATTTGTCCATCCATCTCTACCAGAAGGTGTTCATTGCAAAGAGTCTCTGGCCTAACCGGAGGCCCCTGGTCTCCGCAACACATTAGATACTGGGCTCCCGCTCTAGGGCTCTTCCTGAACACCCCACTGGTGGCCTATGCTGTGGAGATCCTGCAGCTTTGGGTCTGCGGGCCAGGTCCCTTCACGTGAAGAGCAGAGGTTTCTCAAGTGATCCAAGTTCACTCCAAAGTTTATCTTGTACAGTAATCCAAGGATTGCTGGAGACAAGAATCCCACATTGCCAACAGAAGCTCTGGGAAGAGCTTACTTTTCACAGTGATTTTGCTACAAGATCCCTAACGAGAACCTTTTGAACTTCCATGAGATACTTATCTATCATCAAAAATGAAGCAAAAGCAAACCCAACAAAACACAGCTAAGTTGGCAGAAAACAATGGATTTTGTTTAAAAACTTTGATTCCATGAGAAAGAAAAGTAAATTTTTAGATATAAATATCCATACCAAGGTAAACAGCAACGGTCACCTGACTTTCAATCTGACTGGTGACTAAAGATAGAATCCCTTTATTTAAGAAGAAATCCCATGAACAAGCACTCCTTACAGAGCCACGAGCCAGTTTTATACAATATTGTACACTCATTTTAAAAGCCACCAGTTTATGGTGTCGTGCGCCTTTGGGAGTATTAGGAAGAAACTGTCCTGCCTGTGGGAATGTCTAGAAGGACACATTTTATTTTTAGTGAACTATAGGATTGCAAAACCCAAAGGGCCAGTGGGAATTGTCTTTGAAATTCCTGTCACCAATGCAGCTAACCAATGTAGCTAACCGGGGAGAAATGATTTCTGTTTTACTTTACTCACATTCTACCCTTTTCCCACTTCTGATTGAGACATGGTCTTGTTATGTAACTCAGACTATCCTTGAGCTCACTGTGTAGCCCAGGCTGGTCTGGAACTCACGGTGATCCTCTTGCCTCAGCTGGGATCGGAAGCAGGCCTCGTGATTCCCTCTTTCACTCACACACTAACGCTAACACGGAGGGGATGGTGTAAGCACGTGAGGGAAACAAGGCCCGAGGAAGACATCGGATGTCTTTCACTGCCGGTCCCCATTATCACACTGAGATAGCCTCTCCCACTAAACCAAAACCTTGTGGATGTAGTAGTTCCAGGCCCATGCAGCCAGGCCTGGCTTCTTACGTGGCTATTGGGCATTTGAAGTCAGGGCCCCGTGCTTGCAGAGGAAGTACTCTTACCCACCGAGCCACACCCACAGCCCCTAAGAATAATAAATACTTTGCTTTTTAGGAAGACCACGGTTGTGGGTTTGGAGATCTGAAGACTGACTGCCACATCTGTGCTGTGTGTGTGCGCATGTTCCAGCACAGGCGATATGGGGTAGCTTTGGTCCCCTGGACTTGGAAGGTAATGAAGTTTTTTTTTCCCTAGAAATTTTCTTTTTATGCTTTGCTTGCAAAGAGAAACAAACGAACAAACACTAAGCTTGGAGCCAGGTAGATTTGAGACTGCATTCCAGCTTCCCTGCTTTGTAGCCGTGTGGCCTTGGACAAGTCACTTAGAGGCTCAAAACTTCATTTCTCAAGCCAAAGGATTGGCATTCCCTCCTCCTTTCAGAGTCTGTGAAAGAAATTGGTCATGATCTCATCTTGGCAGTTAAAGCCACAGCCAGACATAAAATGCTAGGTGCAGAATACAGAACTTCCTTTTTGGTTCTATTTTTTGCTTTCTGAGGTAAGAAAAGATGTGGAAATAACCCTGCAGGGTGGGGATGCCACCTAGTAGGCAGAGTGTTTGCCTAGCATGCAGGGAAACCCAGGGTTTATGGTCTTCAGCACTGCAGAAACCAGGCCCTGTGATTCACACGCGCCTGTAATCCCTGGAGGCAGGAGATTCAGAAGTTCAAGGTCATCCTTGACTACATAGCAAATTTGAAAAGGAATGGCAATTAAAAAAATTGAATGTGTTGATGTGTCTCTATAGCATTTCTAATGCTAGTCCCACTTCTCTCACGGTAAGAGTAATGCTATGAGGAATGTCAGCACAGGACCCGTCCCAGATGGCCATGGAGAGTACACCCAAGTGGCGCAGAGTCCCGGTGTCTGCGGGAAAGGGTTCTTTGGTCAGGACAGTATAAAATGTGCTAGTCCACTCAATGCTCTCTTTCTGCAGCTCCATAAAGTCTGATGCTGAAAGGGAAAAGGCTTCCACACAGCAGGGTATCCAGAAAGTCGAAGACCTAGCCACCTCAACGACTGGGTCAGCTCGTGGCTGCCTTCACTGCACTTGGCATTATGTGTTTGGGAAACTCCAGCAGTCTTTCCTAATACCTGCACTGGGAATATGGAAAGGGTCTGCGTAATCCTGCAAAAGCGCTTTGCAGAGACATGATTTATTTGGGTTCGGACTTACACATTGAAGCAGTTGTGCGGCTCTTGCTCTTTCTTGTTCCAGTTTGCCTCTCATAACAGTATGTGGTTTCCAGGATGGAATTGATGACACCACTAACCAGCCACATGATGATACTATAGCGTAGGAATGTGCTATTCGATCAACGTGGTAATGGTTTCAGAGCTCGAGTTGTTCAGAACAAAAGCACTTGATAAATTCAAAGTGTTATTGTTCTGGTATTATCTAGATAGACATTTTTGTAAATATTCCCATTTTCAGGATTCATCTTCAGATGCCTGCAAATATTCACTTGCATTTACTGAATGATGCTTTGATATAAGCCTGGGAAAACGATGGGGTAGTGATGGAGGAAGGTCATTGGTTAATTAAGTAAAGAAGCTGCTTGCCCTGATAGGTTAAAACATAGGTAGAAGGAGTAAACAGAACAGAATGCTGGGAGGAAGAGGAAGTGAGCTCAGACTCGACAGCTCTCCTCTCGGGGGCAGACGCCTCAGACAGAGACGCCATCCTCCCCTCTCCCAGGCAGACAGACGCGATTCAGCTCCAACCCAGGATGGACGTAGGCTAGAATCTTCCCGGTAAGCACACCTTGGGGTGCAACACAGATGATTAGAAATGGGCTAACTTAATATGTGAGAATTAGCCTAGAAGAGGCTAGATAGAAATGGGCCAAGCAGTGTTTAAAAGAATACAGTGTCCATGTAATTATTTCGGGTAAAGCTAGCTGGGTGGCGGGACACAGGCCCACCGCTCCTATTACTATAGGGTAGCCTAGGATGTATCTGACCCGACTCGGTATCTTCAGCTAACTGGAAGTAGTTGCAAATATGGTACTATGGCATCAAAACAAAACTCGGAGTATTTGGCGACATACCTTTTATGGGAGAGAGTCTTTATTGGGCTTCCCACTTTTATCTTCAAATAAAGTGAATTCCTTTGGACAGTGTGTGTTTGTTCATCTCATCCAGGATCAATGCAGCAACAGTGGAAACCAGCAAACACTTGACATTAGAACATGAGTTTCCAGATTGCCTCCTTTTAAGAAGCATCTGAGTTTTTAGGTCACCTGTACTTCTTACAGTTCCACACCTTTAATACAAGGTCAGCAAAGATGACGAGGAAAGCGGAAAATACAGAGGAATCTGCCCCTGCCCAAAGGTGGTGAAAGCCTCCTTTGCCACTCATGAAAGTGGGATCCTGGAGACTGGAAGCAAATACTCAGAAGATGCTCACCGAAGAGTCTGAAAAGGCAGCAGGGAAGCGATCGCTAGCTTGGCTTCACCGAGTGCCAGGTGCTGAGCCTGGTCCATTTGGAAATACTATCCCCATGGCAATGCTATGAAGTCAGGGTTGTTTGTTTTCACACTCGAGAAAACTTATGTTCTCGTTGTGTGACTTGCAGCAGTCTGTTGACTGACTCGTAATGTTTAATTCTTTTTGTGTGTGCAGCGATGGGGAGTGACCCTGCGTGCTTGTCTTTGCTAGATAGACTGAGACAAAATTTGAACTAAATCATATTTTTGTTTTCCTTTTTTTGGGTAGTATCTCACCAGGTAGCCCAGGATGGCCTTAAACACATGATCGTTTTTTTTTCTCAGCCTCTTGAGTGCTGGGATTACAGACTATCTGTCTAGCAACAGATTTCTGCAGGCTTGTATTTATTTGAGAGAAGACATCGCGTTTTCCAGGATGACTTTGAACTGTGTATGTAGCTAAGGATAACCATGAGCTCCTAATCCCCCTGCTTCCACCTCTGGAGTGCTGGGACTGCAGGCAGGCACATCAAGCCTGGTGCATGTAGCACTGGTGATAGAGTTCAGTGCCGCGCGTGCTGGGCAAGCGCTCTAATAACTGAGCTCCATTCCCAGCCTAGGTTTTCCAACAGTCTTCTCTGCCCAGCTTTTCTTCATTTGCAGCAGCCTCATGAACGATTTGCTGCTTATGAGTGGGACTATATCCCCATCGTTGCGGTACCATTTACATGTTTTGATTTCCAAACACAAATTCCAGTCTCGGGGGCGGGGTGGGTGGGCAGAGAACACTGCTATGGCCGGAATAGGACACAAGATAGGAGGGAAGAGAGAAAGCTAGAGCTTATTTGTGATGGGGATTTAAAGTCTAGCCTTATCGTTTCTAGTTGTGTACACTTGGATAAGGATCTTAACCTCCTTCAGCCATTGCTTCCTTAGCAGGAAAACAGGCATACACTAGTACTCAAGCTAGCTCGGTGGGTAAAGGGGCCTGCTACAACGCCTAATGATCTGAGTTGAGTCCCAGGCCCCACATGGTCCAAGGGGGTGAACCAACTCTCGCGAGTTGCCCTTTGATGTAGACAGGCATGCGCCGCCCGCCTCCCAGTTGCACACAAAATAAAAGTTTTTTAAAAAAGTAATAAAAATATAAAATGGTACTCATCTTATGGGGTGATTGTGAACTTCACTGATAATGCCAGAAATGTCTCCAGTCTCAGGGCCTGGCACTCAGGAAACATTCTTTGTGGTTGCTTTTATCTCCGGAGGACTCTATGTTCTGAGGTATCAGTGGATGTTCCCGGGCAGAAGTACGGATTAGCAACTGGGGAGAGGGCCTGACAGGATTAGCTCATTTGAGTCAGGGCATGCCTATAACTAAAGGGATAAAAGACATCCAAAGCCTGGCACTCCAAATTCCTCTTCCGAAGAGCCTTGGAGTTTCCCCGAGATGGACTAAAATGGTCCATGCTCACTGTAAAGAATGGAAGCCTGTTCAGTTTGAGGAGGGCAGAGTTAAAACAAAGTTAAAATTATAGAAGGGGAAGATGATGCAGGCCTGTAATCCCAGTGTTTGGGCGATAGGCACAGGAGGCTCAGGAGTTCAGCGTCATTCTCAGCAACATAGCAAGTTCAAGGCTAACCCGGGATATACCAGACCTTGTCTTAAAATGTTCTTTAAATGATATTTTTCCATAAATATTATAGTATTAACCATTTGGTGTTTGCTACTGTTCCTTCATTTATCCAACTCACAGATACTGTTTCTTTGTTTTATTTTGTTTTCCTTTCTTTCTTTTTTATTATTACTTAAAAAAATACCAATCCAAATTCCCACTTTCTCCTCTCCTCCCATTCTCCTCCCTCTCCCTCCACAGACCCTCCCCCCACCCCTCCAGCCCTAAGGGAGTGCCATGCACCCTGCCCTGTGGAAAGTCCAAGGCCCTCCCTACTACATCTTGGTTGAGCAAGGTTTACATCCAAAGAGAATAGGATCCCATGAAGCTGGTATATGCAGTAGAGACACATCCCAGTGTCACTATCAGTGGCCCCTCAGGCTGCCCCAGCTATCAACCCCCTTCAGAGGGGCTTGTTGTTTCCATGCTCATTCACTCCCAGTCCAGTTGGAGTTGGTGAGCTACCACTAGCTCAAGCAAACTGTCTCAGTGGATGAACCCCTCATGGTCTTGAATTCTTAACTCATATTCTCACTCCTTCCACTCTTCAACTGGATCTTGGGAGCTCAGTTCAGTGTTCCAATGTGGGTCATTGCCTCTGTTCCCATCTGTTGTTGGACGAAGGTTCTATAGTGATATTTAAAATAATCATCAGAGCCGAGCGGTGGTGGCGCATGCCTTTAATCCCAGCACTCAGGAGGCAGAGGCAAGCGGATCTCTGTGAGTTCGAGGCCAGCCTGGTCTACAAGAGCTAGTTCCAGGACAGGAACCAAAAGCTACGGAGAAACCCTGTCTCGAAAAATCCAAAAATAAAATAAAATAAAATAATCATCAGTCTGACTACGGGGTAAGGTAAGGTCCGTTCAGACACCCTCTCCTCTATTGCTTAAGGACTTAGCTGGGGACATCCCACAGACACTGTTTTATCTGTACCATTTATCTGTATCACTTGGCGGGGAGGGGAGGACAACAGACAAAGACAACAAACACATCCCTGATCTTGTGGGACTTACCTTCTAGTGGGAGAAAAAGATGATAGAAATGGTTAATTTATAACACACACTGTAAGTCAATGATGAAGACTAGGGAGGTAACACAGTGAGCGAACGGTCACAGGGATCAAGCACTAGAGATGTGTTTTAGAACGTTTGATGGGAAGGCACTGTTGAGTAGGTGACATTTCATCTGAACAAACGGAGAAGTTGGGGGGTCCCACATGGAGAAGATAACAAGTGCAAAGGCCCCGAGGAGGAAATTTTTAAGTATGTTCCAAGAAGTTAAAGGACTCCGGTGTCAAGAAGAATGAGGGAATGGGAGAGAGTGGCGATAGAGAGGGAGGGGGGAGGGATGGGAGAAGATGAGATGAGGCCTTCTATCCATGGCGGTGAAAGAATGAACAAGAGATCAGCAAGTAAGGGTGACAGAAGATGTACAATTATTAAGAGATGACTTCTTTTATTTTGAAATGATTTATTTATTTTTATTTCATGCACGGGTGTTTTGACTGCATGCACATCTATGTGAGGGTGTGGATTCCCTGGAACTGGAGTTGCAAACAGTTATGAGCTTCCATGTGGGTGCTGGGAATTGAGCCTAGATCCTCTGGAAAAGCAGCCAGTGCTCTTAACCACTGAGCCATCTCTCCAACCCTAAGAGATAACTTCTAAGACATGTGGCTTTTGCTGTTGTGAGATGGAAACATGCACACGTATAATAAAGCCAGCAGTTTTGTTGGTAAACATAGGTACCACTGTTTTATTTCACTCCACAAAGGTTTTCATGCTGTCAAGCAAGTCTCTCTGCTACTTGGCTACATAGAAGAACCACAGCTAGCAAGTAGCAAAGCTACAAGTGGAAAGTAGGCTTCCTGGGTTCACGGCCAAGGTTCTTATTCTTTTTCTTCCTGTTGCAGGCATGCTGCACATTGTAGAATCTCGTAGGGTCAGAAATAGAAGTGGAAAGTCCTACTTCTAAATATGGAGAAATTGAGGAAAAGTGACCAGCCCAGGGTCAGCCTGAGTAGCAGTGTTGTACTAATACCGGAGTTCAAGCCTTTGAACCCATCTTCAAGGTCAGCAGATTTTAGGACAAAGGCAGACTTTACACAAAGCTGTTGTTTGAGGAACTGCCTGGAAGCAAGGAGATCTGGAACCTTGGGTCCAATGCTGTGTTGATGTTCGGATAGGAAGTAACAAAAGACTGTTGCCTTATAGATGGTGCAAACAGAAAGGGCCTGGAATTAAAGGGGTCCCTGTGTCTTTCAACGTCGGAGAGTGTGGATAGAGCTTGTGAGTTTGAACTGTCAACAGTTTTGAACTTCCCAAGAAAAGACCACCCACAAACTTTGTGTGTTTTCTGATTGATTTCTTTCTGTCTTAGGTGCTGTGCAGATGTGTCTGGAAACGGGTTTACTGGGCAAACGCCACACTGGTGAATATTCTTGCTGTGTGGGCTGAGCTCATGATTTCTTGCTGGCCCAGGGTGCTGCTGACACCCTTCTTCTGCGATGAACGAATCTAAGGAGAGCATACAGCAGAAAGAGAGAACCCTGCGATAACCTTCCTGGGCCATCAAGTTATAGAGCCTACATATAGAGTTACATGTGTCCAGCAGAAGGACTTAACATTGTAAGTCGAAGTGCCCTTGAATATCATCGAATCCACTTCCTCCCCGGAGACAGAGGGAATACTAAGTTCCACAAAGCAAAAGTGACCTGTCGTGCTTGTGACACGTGAGACTGAGCTCTCTGTCCTACATACTGGAGACTACACTTAGCTGCCAGTCTGGAGATGACTCTATGGATTTCAGGTAAGCCTCAGGGCTCATTTGTCATTACCATTTGGTTAGCATTAGTAACTTGTAATTAATTAATATCATTTCATAGGCAAAGAAATGGGTGAGGAACTTCCGAAATCTTGTCTAGAAAAGGGCGGTGATCAGTTTCTCAGCCAAGCTAATTTTACCCATGGTTTGGCGGCTGTGAAGGTTTAGGATTGGTACCAACTGGGTTCTACCATAGCCCACTGCTATGGAGGACATGTCTGATGTTCCGTAGTTTGAGATTTCATCTGACTTTCTGGATCCTCCTCCACCTGTGGGTGGTCACTTGGAGCTCGAACCCGTGCGTTCTTTTCTTCCTCTCTCACAGAAGCTGGTGAGGCAGACATGACACAGCTCACAAAGCCCACATCTGCAGTCGAGATGCTGGGAACCCACGGCCGAGGCAGCTGTGAGTCCTTAGACATGTGTTAGGGCTGGTGGCTCAGGGCCAAGTGAAATCCCAGGCTCAGATCATGTGGCTACCCTCTGTAAAAGTTGGCCGGCTGAAAGAATGCAAGACAACAATCAGAGCCGCTCCCATGCCTTTCCCTGCTGCCGTTGGTACAGGGCTGAAGTTCCAGCTCCCTCAATCCCAGCGCCAGTAGGGAGCTCCTTTAATATCATTCGGAGCCCCCGACACCTGGTTTTGCCATTTGTAAGCGCTCATGACTCATGGCCACGCTGCGCTCGCCCCTCAGATGAGAGTCGCTTTCGCAGCTGGATGGTGCCTGTGTGTGCCGGTGGATTGGCTGCCTTTCCAGAAGCGAGTAAAAGGTGCATGGCTTAGGTGTTGTCTCGGCCATCAAGAAAGAGTGCAGACTCACAGGGCTGCTCTGCAGAAACTGAAATGTAGCCCCACTGCTTCTGGGAAAATGTCATCCGCTGGCCATCCACTGAAGTGCGTGAGCTCAGCGGATATGAAACGCACTCGTGGTGCTTTTCAGTGCCCTTTGTTAAGACAGCGGACTGTCTACAGACAGACAACTCCAGTGCCTACTTCTTTGTGAAAACTACTGCCCAAACGGGAGGGAAGAGGGCATGGAGGCGGGGAGGGGCTTGGGACTGACAGTACTTCATTATTTCCAGAGTACTGCAATATGTTCTCCTTTAGCAAAGGCAGCGAAGCTCTGATAATGCGATTCTGGATTTCCTGGAATGTTGTGGCTCCGAGAGGGAGAGATTAAAGGCAGCAATGGCACAGTGGTAAGGGTCAGGGCTTTTATTTTATATAAAAGCACCATTTAGTCACAAATATGGACTGAATGCATACGGGGAAAAAAAAGCAGAGGATTGCATTTCCGTGCATCAAAATGGAAACACGCTCACTCACTTGGCTGCGATTTCTATTATCTGAAAACCACCGAGAGTCCCTTCTCATAGCGCTTGTCCTGAAAGGCTCACCAAGTGAGGGCAGGAAAGGTGTGCCGCCAGTCATTAGCTGTTCAGCTGGAGGAAAGAAAGAGCCCCTGCACGATGCTAACCTGGGAAACTCCTCCAGGGATGGAACACACGCCCATGCTCAGTGCTCTGGGCTTGAACATGTTTCTTCAATTACTGCTCAGGGTGTGTAAACTAGAGCCATAGGCCAGACATAATTTATGCAGATTTGCCCAAGTTTATATAGCACTTTGTTGTTCAACACAAAGGCAGCCACCATAGCAACCTCCGGCTCACAAAATGCTTACAGTACCTCGGAGAGGCAGATCAACCCCTCGCAAATTTGTGTCTGAGGACACAAATGTTCCGCAGCTCAGTGGTTCATCTTCGCCTCATGTGAACCGGAGAGCTTGCAGGCTACAGGGCTTTATTCCTTTTCGGTGGGATCTTGACGTCCCATTAACCGGCAGACTGCCTTAAGTAAGCCAACTAGTAGGCAGGTTCGCCCCTCTCTCGGGATTTGTTTTTCATTTTCATTTCCTTAATGATTTAAAAACTTGTTTTCAAAGGTTCCCTCCGTTGGGGCCCAGTGGCCCTGTGCTGGGCCTGGCTTCCTTTGCTGCCGAAGTGCTGACCTTCTGCAGTGGAACAGAACAAGGCCTTTGAGCTGCTGCTCACTGGTAAGCAACACGGTAATGAGCTCCAGCTGCTGAGCACAGACTCCGGTCCATTGTGGAAGCTTGGCTTTCTCATACCGTTACCCCTTCTGTTTGGGTATCCGGGTGCCATCCCGCGCCCCCCACTTCAGAACAATGTCCAGACCGGCAAGTGTCCTTTCTGGACTGGGCATGGCAGATTTCCCAGCTCAGGGGTCTTTACAAATCGCATGTAAAAGGCTCTCCCAGTGCAACGCAGGTAAACAGAATCTCTGCAAATCAAATGAGAACCTTTGGTGTGTGCGGTTTGCAGATGTTTGTGGTGTAAACACTCTCGCCGTAATCCAATTTCATGCTACCAAAAGTGCAACAACTGGCTTGCAAAAGTCCTGAAAATTTTAGCAAATGGTCCCCACACCACTGCGCCAGATTATCTCATTTGCTATCCATGGCAACTGCACAGATCAGCCAATGTCCTCAACCCCATTTAACTAGAACATTTAACAGGCCCAGAGGGCTTAGGCCAGCAACTGTCAAACTTTACTGTGCATATGAATTCCTGGGGATTTTGCTAAAGAGGGAGCCTGTGATTCTGCATTCTTAGCAAGCTCCCATGAGACCCCGCTCCACAGTTAATTACAAGGATAGCCAACCTCCAGGAAAAACAGGGGGAGGGGGCCAAACGATGGTTTCTCCCAACTGACAAGCTCTGTTGTGCTGCACTCCTCCAAGTCACATTCTTGATTCTTCAGTTAATTCCAAGGCTGGCCTCTCCAGGAACCCTCATGGGCTCTCCCAACACCTCTGGCATAGGCTGTAGCGCTCAGGAGAGCACCCTTCCAGATTTGGTTTACAGGGTATTGTTCATAGGCTAGAAACACACCAAAACCAGAACTTGGGTGGCTTCAGGGTTATAGGAAAGCCTTTTGTAGTGCTCACCCCATCCCTAACTTGAGAAAGCAAGGCCTCTCTGTTTTAGAGTCTGATTCAACTATGGTAGAATTTGCACAAAGCCTTCTCCAGGGTCTAGAGGAAAACCTGTTGCTGCAAACCGCAGAGGAGCTGAGAGCTGATGCTCCTCTCTGTCTGCCTCCTGGCAAGTAGAAACCCATGGGCTGAAATCAGCAGCTCAGAAGATAATTGCAAATGAACAAGAGTGGCTCCTGCTGTCCCTCATGCTTATCACCTTGTCATGAAGGCTTCCATGCTCCGAAGAGGTGACTGAGTGGAGACAGACTCAGGGGGATGTGCTTAGGATCATGCTGAACTCAGAGAAGAACAGATGGCCCGGTTCCTGCCCTTAGGGAGCCCAAAATCTCATTGGGCAATGCACACCCAGGAAGCCGTTAGTGGGTGAGAGAGTAGATCATAAAGGTCCCATTGGTCAGCAGGCTTTTGATTCGGGTTCCTGTACCAAATACTATCTAGACTGCTGAGAACAATTTCCAAGGGAATGCCTGTTCTTCATTCTCGTTTTAAGACTTTTTATTCAATCAGGCAATCAAAAGATTCGAATGTATCCAGGACATCTTCTTGCTAATGGAATGTACGAGCAAAGGATTCTTTTCTTTTACACAGGAGATTGTCTCACAATCAAAAACATCTTTCCAGTAAAATGATCTTATCCCGATATTCAACTCCAATTTTTAAAACAATTTCTTTGCCTGAGTCTGGATAAAGCAATTGATTCATGATGATCCATTTCTTCGCTGCCAACATGTGTGCTTGCTGTTACAGAGACGTACGTACCTTACGTAGCCTCTCAGCTTTTATCACGCTAACGGTTTCCATTCTGTGTCTGGCACAGGACTCCTTTTGTGTTTATGGGCCGAGAGGTGCACAGCCACACCCCCAGCCATTTACTTCGAACACTTGTCACCTTCTCAGACCCATTTTGAAATGCCATGGTCTTTGAAAAGCACTCCCCAATCCCCACATTTAATTGAGAGTTCCTTCGTTTCCCTTTGAGTTGTAACTCTGAGTCTCCTTTTCAGTGGGACATGTTTGACTTTACTATGGAGGCAATTACCTTGCTGTCTTCCTTTTTCCAAGGTCCATCTTATCTAGATTAAAAGATTTTAAGACTGTCGGTTCAGCCAGGCATGGTGCTGTACACCTTTAATTCCAGTCCTGGAGAGGCAGAAACAGGTAGATCTCTGAATTCAAGGTCAGTCTGATCTATAGGACAAGTTCCAGGATAACCTGGGCTACACAGAGAAACCTCTTCTTGAAAACCAAACACACAAAAAAACAAAAGAAAAAGAAAAGAACGAACATCCCCATTGTCTCAGTGTGTGGGTGCACCCCTCGCGGTCCTGAGTTCCTTGCTCGTGCTCCCCTCCTTCTGCTCCTGATTTGGACCTTGAGATTTCTGTCCGGTGCTCCAATTTGGGTCTCTGTCTCTG
>NC_022026.1:14120723-14135161 GCF_000317375.1 Microtus ochrogaster
AAAAAGAAAAGAAAAGAAGAAAAGATTGTCAGTTCAATACTAATGCCAGTTACTGAAGGCCTCCTAGGTACGATGGTGATTTAAAAGTACAGAATAACACACTCCCACAGATGCCATCATCTGCTCCCTCTGAGCTCAGAAAAAGCAGCAACCAGCATGACATTTTCTTAAAAGCCACCGCATTTCTCGCATCCCATCTCCCAGCCATCTGCTTTCTCTCCTTGGGGACAGGGATTAAGACACCTGGCCAGGGAAGTTGTTTAGTAAATTGTCCACTGAATGCACATACGAAGGAGTGCGTACCACTCTGCTCATGCTATCAGCGATGAACTGCTGGAAAGGGCCTGTCTGGGGCCAGAGCCCTGCCTTTGGGACAATCCGAACTATATATTTTCCCACGGTGACTGATTGGGCTGTCTCCACTTGTCTGTTTCTTTCCTTTTGGTCAGAGAGGTAAGCTTATTACACACTGTCCACTTTAATGCTGTTCTCTTCATTGATGGGAATAAAGAGTATTAAAAAATGTCTTTTTTTGAGATTACAATTGCCTCATTTTCCCTTCCCTTTCTCCCTCCAAACCCTCATATATACCACTCCTTGCTCTTTTTTCAAATTCATGGTCTTTTTTTTTCAGTAAATATTAGTACATATGTAGGTAATATAGCTTTAAAAATTATCCATTCAACATTTATATAGTAAATATTTAACACATGGTACCAGGCAAACAGAAAAGACATTATAAAAACCTACTGAATAAAGGTCGAATGGGATTCCTCTAGGAGAAAGTGATGGAAAAATGATGCTGGTAAGAACTAAGTTTTAGTATACATATCCAGGTACCACGCTTGGCACATCAAGTTGTCAAAAGCAGTTGTTTGCCCTCATGGACCTTACTCTCCAGGAGGTGACATATTTATATCGTATAATAGTATCTGCTTGAATCAAAGTGCCAATCTAGGCAGGCATGGTGGCACGTGACTGTAATCCCAGTATTTGGAAGACAGAGGTAGGACGGTCAATGTAAGTTTGTGGTTGGTCTGGTGCACATACGGTTTCAGGCAGCCCGAAGTATGTAGAAAAAATACATAAAAGACTCTCCCTCAAAAAACTCCCCCAAACCCAAAACTCAAGAAGGCTGTTCTGAACACATTTGTTTGTTTGTTTGTTCAAGACAGTGTTTCTTGTGTATCCCAGGCTTTCCTGGAACTCACTCTGTAGACCAGGCTGGCCTTGAACTCAGAGTTCTGCCTGCCTCTGCTTCCCAAGTACTGAGACAAAATGTGTGAGCCACCACTATCAGACTTGGTGCATGTCTTTAATCCCAGGATTTTGGAGGCAGAGGCAGGTGGATTGCTGTGCGTTAAAGGACAGCTTGATCTAGAGAGTGAGTTCCAGGCTAGTCAGAGCTCCAGGATGAGACCAAATGAAAGAAAATAAAATGGCAGCTGGAATATTTGTATAAAAATGCTGGGGATGGAGGACTGTACCATTCAGCAACATGTCACCCTTTGCCCTGGCAAGGGGGCAGGTATAATAAGGGATGCTCATTACCATGCAGAAACTGTTACTGAGTTTCATTATGAAAAAGGAAGTCAAGCCTTTACCTCTCCAAAGGGCTTTTTCTTCTTCATTCAGAAATTCTGAACTTCAGAATGGGGTGGGGGAAGATGTCTCTAATTTCGTAGCTGTCATAGTCCTAAAGTATGTGCTCTAAAACTGCAAAACAAACTGAAATATCATCACTGTAAATACTTGTAATAACACCTTCCCATTTATGTACATTGTCTCTAATCGTTTTGAAGCATATTCATAATTACACATTATCATGTCTTCTTCAGACATTTTCTTTGTATATACTGATGTACCTATGGATTTACATAATGCCCTTTTCCATCAATAAAAGAAAACATCTTCTATATGTTATTCAGTGATTATCTTTTATCATCTATTATATCTTAGATATCTTTAATGCTACTTTTTAAAGATTTATTTTATTTATTATGTATACAGTATTCTATCTGAATGCTTGCCTGCACACCAGAAGAGGGCATCAAATCTCATTATAGATGGTTGTGAGCCACCATGTAGTTGCTGGGAATTGAACTCAGGACCTCTGACAATGCTTAACCTCTGAGCCATTTCTCCAAACATGATTTTAAATTAAAAATAAATTATTTCTATTTTTAGTTCTGTATGCCTGCATATGTGGGCTCTATATGTGTGAGCAAGTCAGAGCCTCTGGGAGATGGAGTCATAGGCAGTTGTGAGTTGCCAACAGAACTCAGGTCCTCTGCAAGAGCAGTACTTGTTCTTAACTACTGAGTCCTCTCTTCGGCCATCTGTCGTCTTCTTCCATTAAAAAAAAGATGTATTTTATTTTTATGTGTGTGGGTATTTTGTCTGTCTGCATGTCTGTAGACCAAGAGTGTGTTTGGTGCCCTCAGAGATCAGAAGAGGGTTTTGGATCCCCTGAAACTAGAGTTATAGTTGCTTGTGAGCTACCATGTAGGAGCTAGTAATTGAACCTGGGGCCTCTGCAAGAATAACTCCTGCTTTTAACTGCTGGGTCAACTCCCCACCCCATCTTTAAAATTTGAATTTGTTATATTCAAGCTGCTGCTTTTTTGTACAGTCTTCTACTGTGTGGATGTTCAACTGTTAATTGTACTGCTTGCTCTCCACCAATAGATATTTAGAATATTTCAGTGTATTTACTAATTTTTGAAAAAGGCTATGTTTTGGGGATGGAGGATGGCTCAGCAATGAAGAACACATACTGTTCTTGCAGATGATCTGAACTTAGTTCCCAGCACCCATGCCAAGGCAGCTAATAACCACCCATAACTCTCGTGCCTGCAGATCTAAATCCTCTGACCGCCTCAGACATCCACTCCTATGCACATACCCTGCCCCCACATAAGTCACATATAGAAACACACACAATTAAAATAGTAATTCAAATTTTTTTTTTTTTGGTTTTTTGAGACAAGGTTTCTCAGTGGTTTTGGAGCCTGTCTTGGAACTAGCTCTTGTAGACCAGGCTGGTCTCGAACTCACAGAGATCCGCCTGCCTCTGCCTCCCAAGTGCTGGGATTAAAGGCATGCGCCACCACTGCCCGGCTTTCAAATTTATTTTTATTTTGGCATATGTGTTTCTGTCTGTGTGAGTATGTGCTATGTGTGTGTAACTGCACACAGAAGCCAACAGAGGGTGTTGGAGTCCCTGGACCGAGAATTACAGGTGGCTGAGCGCTGACCAATGTGAGCGCTGGGAACCGAAAAAGCAGTATGTGTTCTTAATTGCTCAGCCACCTCTCCAGGCCCTCAGTGTGGTTAGTTTCGTGAGCAGTATTGATGTGAGCACCTTGGGTAATTTCCTTTATGCACATGTGAATCAGTAGCTCCCTAGAGAATCTATGAAGGGGTTCGATTGTTAGGTAACAGGCATACATGCTTAAGATAGCATCATGTATCCTAGCCTGGGGGTGTGACGCAGTCATAGTGCTTGCTTAGCACGCTTGGAACATTTATTTCAATTGCATCACTGCAAAAAGAAAGTCTATGGAGAATATACATAAATATAGTCAAATTTATTTCCAAAGTGGAATGAAGTTATATTACCACTAAGTCTTTTAGTATCCTTTATATTTATTGATTTATGTTAACATTTAGTTATTTATATCATGTGGAATTGGAATTGATTTTTTGCATATAGTATGAGATATTCATCTACAAAGTATTTTCTTAAGTGAATATCTAAATGTCCCTATTATTTCCTAAAAATCTGGTTTTCTTTTTTTTCTCTTTTGCGCATGCGTACATGGGTCTGTTTTGACTCTTTTCCTTGGAGAGAGCTTTATGAGGCTCCCTATAAGCACAGCGATACACACTGTTGAGATGACTCCTGCTGATCTTTTGAATATATATTCCATTCTTCCCAAGGAAGTAGATGACAGTACTAAAGAACTAAAGTTTCCTTTTTCTATTTCCCTTTCTTCCTTTCTTCTATCATTTCTTCTTTTCTTCCTCCCTTCTTACTTCCCCCTCTCCCTTCTTCTGCTATCCTTAATATCATCATCATCATCATCATCATCATCATCATCATCATCATCATCACCATCATCATCATCATCATTATTCTGGACACAGTTTTACAGTGTGGCCCTTGATAGTTTGGAGCTTACTATGGCTAGTCTTTTACTTGAGCAATCCTCCTGCCTCTGTTTCTCGAGTGCTGGCATTATAGGCATGTGCTACTTAGGTTCAAGTTTTCTTTTTACAACTAAAGAATACACTAAATACTAAAAATACTGTTTTGTTGGGTTTTTTTTTGAGACAGGGTCTTATTATGTAGCCTTAGCTGACCTGGAACTCCCTACCTGTAGACCAGACTAATTTTATTGATATCTAGCTTACTCTGCCTCTGAGTTCTGGGATGAAAGGCATGTGCCACCCCACCCAGCTAGCAAAAACAATTTGTATTGCAGATTCTATATCCACATACAACGAGCCCAGTGTAATTTCATTTCAACAAGAGTAATCATTATAGCAAAAGGAACAACACATAGATTCTATGTTGATATGTGGAGCCACATTCTCATTTCTTTCCTTAATGTGAAGGTATATGCTGAACAGGGCAGTGGTGGCACATGCTTTTAATCCCAGCACTCAGGAGGCAGGACAGGAGAATATCTGTGAGTTCAAGGCCAGCCAGGTCTACAGAGCTAGCTCCAGGACTGGCTCCATAGCTACTGGGGAACCCTGTCTCGAAAAACCAAAGGGGGGGAAAAAGGTATATGCTGAACTGATTCTTCATGTCAGAAGATAATGGATTTTTGAGTAGATAGCCTGATTCAATACCTTGAGATAGCAGTATGACTTTATGGAAAATCATTTCCTGGCATGTGTAAAGCCATTTTTGTAACAACACTTACAAAACAAGACAAGACAAAAACAACAACAAATGGAGCCAGGATTTCCTGCTTTCCTTACATCTTGAAAGCCAACATTTCCAATATGGTAGAACGTGCCTGTAACTGGGACACTTGGGAGGCAAAGCCAGAAGGATTGCCATGAGTTCAAGTCCTGCCTGGGTTGCACTGTGACTTCAAGACCAGCCTAAGCTACATTAGAAAATGAGTACCTGACTCCAAAATTATTATTTACTTGTCACGCAAAAAATAAGTAAGTCAAAGAAAGTAAATCTTATTCTAGAAATTACCTTCTGTGGAGGTCATTGTAGAGATAGGTTTAAAGATAGATATCTGCAAAATAGAACAGAGCATAAATGAAAAGAATACTCAGAGTAAACACAGATATTTTATGAATATTTATTTTCACAAACTTGGGTAAAGATGCTAGAAATAACCTTCTATAAAAATCATCCTCTCACCGTGTACAGAAGGTACATTTATAAGCCTCAACTTAAGTTTTTGTTACTGTCTATAAGGATACATTAATTTTTGTTTTGTTTTATTAATTTAGGCAAAAATTCTCACTATGTAGCCAAGGTTGGCCTCAAACTCATGATTTTTCTGCCTTGATTCCATGCACATACTTGCCACCACACTAGCCACCCCTCCTTCAGCTAGGAAGGTAAACGATGAGCTGTGGGCAACCTGGGGGATTTCCAACTGCTCCCCAAAGTTACCATACTGATTTTCAAAAGGCTCCAGCATAGTAATAGTAGCACATCATGAAAGGTAGAAAGGGGGCTGTGTACTGCTCTGTTCTTCAGGATAAAAATAAAGACATTTACTTCAAGTGATGTGGAAAGATACAGGTTATCTAATTAGAAAGATGCCTGACTTTGGGGACAATAACACAAAATATGAAATAAAGAGGGAGAAAGACTCTTGCAGCTACAAATGCTGTAAAATTCTCAGCAGATGTTTTGATGTAGAAGAATGCTGACAACCATTGATTCTTTTCTTCCGAAAATTGCAAACCCAGAAAATACATGGAGAAGGCTTTCCCTCTGCTATATGACTATGCCTTCATGTTTGGAATGGAAATCACAGGATTTAGTTTCTGAGAAACCTAAATGAGCTTGAGGAACAATGATCATCACGATAGACTGTTGCAGCACAGAAATATCTCCCTGAGAAGATGAGAAAAATAGCACCCACTTTCTGCGTTAAATTAAAGAGTTTCATCATTCACTAGGTGGCTGAGGTTCATTTCATTTCTTAGGGACTTTTAAGTATTAGGTACTTTTCTATCACTGTGACCACAAAGCTTGACAAAAGCAACATAAGGGAGGAAAAGGATTTCTTTTGGCTTACAGTTCATCATAGTGCGGAAGGCTTGGTAGAGGAACTAGTTCATGGAAGCTGGAGCATTTGTAAAAGGATGTTCACATTATGATGGACTAGGAAACAGAGAAACAGGAACCAGGGGCTAGCGATAGCTTTTACAGGCCATTTCTAGTGCTCTAATTCCTCCAGCTACAACCTACTCTTAAAAGTCCCACAGCCTCACACCCTCCCCCCATCAAAAAAACATTTCTCTGTATATAGAGAAAGAACACAAGATTGGGTAGGGAAGCAGGGGTGGGGTGGGTATCTGGGAAGTGTTGAGAGAAGGGAAAGAATATGACCAAAGTACATTGTATGAAAAAAAATTTAAAAGTTGCCTGATAATATATTAGGAGTACTCAAACTCTTGGGGAAAAAACCTAATGCCGTCATTATTTCAGTAGTAGGAATCACAGAAAACCCACATGGACATTGTGAACATATATCAGAAATATGTGGTACTCATATGGTTGCATGGCTTAAAGAATGGAATTATTATTACAGGCTTTGTAGGAGGAACATGCAACCTGAATTGAAACAAAAATGTGCTATTACAGAAATATGTGTAAACCTCTCCCTGAAACAGATGAAAACCATTACAGAAAACCACGACAACCAATCAAAATGAGGAGAACAAGTGGCTATGTGATGGCCAGCCTCAGATGATACATCTGCAATACAGCTCCTGTACCCAGCCATCAGAGATCATAGCACAAGAGAGGGTAGAAAGATGGTCAGGGGAACAGAAAGTTTCCTGTGAGATTTTGTTTCCTAGAATTGTCAGAGAAGCTACCCCCATGAAATCTCATCGAATATGGCTGCCTAATCAAGACCTAAACAAGGACTAGAACAGTAAACATGCTAACATGGAAAGGGAAAATATCATGGGGGGCCCAATTTAGATCAACAACTAAAGACCAATATGGAATGCTGAGAGTTAGAGAAATTGTCTTCCCCGAGGAGGAACCTATCCCCCAATTGGTTATCCAATACCAGGTGTCATCCCTGAAATAATATACATACAAGCAAAATTATACAGACTACCAGGTTGCATTTCTATCCTCAGGATGGACATACACATACACTGAAGGCAAAAGTTCAGAATTATGAATAATGACAAAATTATTTATTTAAGGGGAAAACTTACAGATCATTGTCCTAGACAACAGCCCTCTGAGGAAACAGGAACAGAGTCTAGCACCGGGAAGCAAGAGAGCGAGCAAATGGCTACCTCTGTCTTTTAAAGCAAAAGAGACCATGCCCAAGTGGGCTTGTATCTTAAAAGCTATTGGCTGAAGGAACAGAATATGCTCCCGCAGCAATATACACAATTCTATATATGTATATATATCAACAAATAAATAGAGGTCATGAATTTGAAATAGAGCAAGCTTTGGCACATGGGAGGGATTGTCAGGAGAAAAGTGGAGGGACAAAACAATGAAATTCTACTTTAACTTCAAAAAGGCTTTCCAGCCTCCTAACATAGAGTTATCACCCAGGGAATAAGCATTCAAAGAAATGAGCCTCTGGGGCTTACATCGTTCTCAAACCATCACAGGGACTTTCTCTGGATTTCTCAAAGAGAGGTTATCCTTTCCTACTCCTTCTTGGCCCTTCCCTTGTATGACGAGCATTGGTAACATGCTTTGGGATTCTTATGCTTACTCCTGTGATTTCAGATACTCATTTGGGGGGTATGAGTCCATGAGGAAAGCAAAGTGACTCAGAGAACAAATGTAAGAGCCACTCCTTTTTTTTTTACTTCTTTAGTTATCTGCCTTTGATGGAGAGTTGATGTCCTCTATCACTTTTAAGAAGGCCCTGCAGTATCTGTCATATAAATGAGACACAAAGAGCTATGGCTTCAAGTGAACTTAAGCATCTTGCCCAGGAAGGGAGCTCACCATGGGGGACTTGGAGCATTTCATCATATATGTCTCCAAAAGAAGTGCATTAAAGTGACCAGACAGAGCTGCCATTAAAAACAAGGAATTTAGGAAAGTTGGGACAAACCAATGTGGAAGTGGGATTCGCTCTTTCTCTTTTCTTTTCACTGTTTATTGTTTAAAATGCTTCCTTCCATCTTGGTATAAGGCAGCTGAGAAATGTTTGAGGAGTTTTAAAAACTCCCCAGGATAAGAACAAACCATTCAAACAATGATGCTAATGCCTTGCATATCCCAACACTCTATCATTAAATGGAGACAATTTTTAATTTTATTTTTTTTACAGCAGGGAATCAGGATGCTGGCCATACATTATGTAATCCGTTAAGAAGACAGATGACTCCCCTTTTACATTAAGCCATCTTTCTCATCATTTACCCTCTTCCCAGGGTCGCTCCAACGTGGACTCTTTCCTAATTAGTTGCTCCTCTAATTTACCAGGCAGTGTCTCCATATAACACCCACGATGTTATAGGACCATAGGACTGCTAACCAATAGAAACAATTTGCAAGCAGTGCATTCAAAGCTTTCTATGGTATTTCTTTCATCCTTACCATAACTATAGGCAATCAGCTGATCTGGTTTTAGTGCACAGTTTCTATCCCAACACAATTCTAAAGTTCTGAAGTTCAGAAGCTGAAATTGAGAAACTCACCATTTATTGAGCCTGGCACCACAGTCCATAAGATGGCACCACCCACATACAGGGTAGGTCTTCTTTCCCCAGTTACTTTTTTTTTTTCAGAAACATCCTTGCAGACTTGTCTTAGATCTAACTCACTGTGTAGCAGACAATGGCCCTGGAACTTCTGATCCTCCTGTCTCCACCTCCCAAGTGAGTGCTGGCATTACAGGCGTGTGCCATCATGCCTGGTGTAGCTTCCTTCCTGTTTTAGGCAGCAAACTGCCGTACTGTGAAGAAAGGGAATTGTAGACAGCCTGTAGGAGCAGAGGGCCTCTGTTCTACAACCATAGTGAACCATCCTGTTTTGTTTTGTTGTTGCTGTTTTTTTTTTTTTGTTGTTGATTTGGCACACGCTAGAGTGATCTGGCAAGTCAAACCTTACTTGAGAAATGCCTCCATCAGATTACCTAGAGACAAGTCTCCAGGGTATTTTCTTGATTAATGTTTGATGTAGAAGGGCCCAGGCCATTGTAAGGGGTGCAAACCCTGGGCAGGCTCTATAAAAAAGCAAACTGAGCATGACTTCAGGAGCAGGCCACTAAGCAGCACCCCACCATGACTTCTGCCTTAGTTCCTGCCCTGACAAACCCACTCAGTGATGGAATATGACCTGGCAGTTGAAAGGTGAAATAAACCCCTTCTTCCCAAATTGTTTTCAGTCATGGTGTTTTATCACAGTTGTAGAATCCCTAACTACGACGAGAACCAGATTCTCCCACATGCAATTGACTTAGAAGGCAGTTTTAAAACTTCCATGAGATCACAGTGCCCATTGACGTTTGACTTCAGCCTGTGAGGCCACAGCTAAGCAATTCACCTAACTACACGTGGACCAGTGACCTATGAAGAATATAAACTAACACATGGATATTAGGGAAAGCTGCTGAAGTTTGTGGTACTTTGCATGCACCAGGAAGAAGCAAATGCAGTGGCTTTGCTCCCTCCCCCTTTTTTTAATTATGTGCAAGCCACAACATTTTAGATGTAAAAAATGCAAAGAGTAGCAGAATCTACAGCTGACCTCAGATATGCCATAGTTATCCTTTTTGTGATGGAAGTCCGTGCACATACAGAAAGGAATGTTAAATGCCGATCACCTCGCTCAGGTAGCAGGAGGGAACTTAGCAATACACAGAGTGTAACCCTGTTGCTTTAAATGCAGGACTCAGAATGTTTCAGGACTCGATTACTTTTGTATTCCATTTTGTCCTTTAGCTTCCTATCCATTCTAAAATCCAATTTAAAAACATGAACCCAACTTTTAAGTCTCCGAGTCTGTTTGACATTACCGCTGCCCCTCACAAGCTCCCTTTCTTGTGCCTCAACCTTGGCCTCTTCTCGTCTACCTCTTCCCTGACTCTCCCAAAGATGAGCGTTTTCCTTTCTGTTCTGTATCATTTCAGATTTCATCTCACGCCTGGGGTGTTTTGTCACTTCCTCTCTTAGAGGTGTGAAACTCATTTTTCTCTAAGAGGGGAAATGCTTGTATACAGCACATCCTGATGAGTGTTTTACAATATCAAGCATGGTTTTGCAGTTGTTGACTCTGGAAAAAAAAAAAGAACCTTCACTGTCTCAAAATGCCATCTTTCTCAGCTTTTCCTTCAATTTTGTTCTTTTGTGACTGCCATCTCGTGTATTTTCCTTTGTAGGGATGACATCAGAGAGCTATGTAATCGCATCCAAACACAGTCTTCTTGCCAAGGGAAGTCTATAAAGTCAACCCTGGGTACGTTTACAAGATTGTCCTTTGATTTGCTCTCCAAAGACAGGAAAATGCTCTCCCGATGTGAGGAGACATTACAGAGTGAGAAACACTCACGTGAGAGATATGCAGCCTGTATTTGTTTCCAGCCCGTTCAATTATTCCTCAAATTAATTGATTAAGAAACTTGGCTAGCCACACCTCAACTGCAGTGAGATCCCTTGGCTGCCAGAATAGCAGCTTCTTTTTTCTTTCTTTTTTTTCCCTCCCTTTTCTTCCCATTTCCAGTCTGGTGAGGAAATGGCCATGCCAGAACACAGTAGCTGGGTTGCTAAGGAGTGAAGAACAAAATGCATTGAAAGGGAGGTTGTCATCCAGAAAGACAAAGGGATTTATCCCACTTCTGGCACTGGGTAATTAACGAGTTGCTGCATGCCAGTCTGTAATGAGAACCCTGGCTTGGGCTCTTGCCTCCTATAGAGTGGCAGTCTTGTCACTGATTTCTGGCCCCTGGTGAGACTCATATTGACGATGAGCAAGCTGATTTCATCCCCATGAAAAGCAATCTCTTCTCTGCCATGCGATGCTTCTAACACAGTATCCGTCACACCTGATGTCATTAGCATGTTCTGCTTTGGAGAGACTTTGGAGAGGATCCATAGCCATTTTGTCACCTGTCCTGAGATGCCCAGGAGAACTGTCCTCAGGTCCAGATCAGAACTTCTCTACTTAGCTGCAGTTTGAGTGACTGATATTTTTAGATGCCCAAAGTGAATATCATGTATAGGTCCATTTTCCTATCCTTGCCCTCCATCATCCGTGATCTAACCATTCCCCTGCATTCAAAACACTGGATAAGTAGCTGAAAGGACTTCTCAAATAAGAAAGACCAGATCTGTGCTTCAGTGGTCTTATAGGTGAGGCTCCTCTGGACGAGCCCTCAACAAAGGAATGAGCAATAAGGGGCTTCAGAACCATCTTCTTGCACTCCCTACCTTGCAAATGAAGCATCTCAAACAGTGGAGGAGTGGAAACTCAAGATCCAAGGGAGAAGGCATCTACTAGAGGTCTCATGTTTTCCTTCAAAGAGTCATGGAAAATAACGTATCCTAGCATGGCCGGTGTGGTGCTGAACATCTTTAATCCCAGCGCTCAGGAGGCAGAGCTAAAAGGATCTCTGTAAGTTCGAGGCCGGCCTGGTCTACAGAGTGAGTTTCAGGACAGCCAGGGCTGTTACACAGAAAAAAAAAAACCTTTTCAAAAACCAAAACCAAAACCAAACCAAGCTAAAACATCCTATTCTATATGTGTACTTACTTTGAAAATTATTATTTTTTCTTAATATCCAATAAAATTGCTGATGTAGAAGGCCCCTATGTTTAGCTTATGGTTTCAAATGCATTGTGAGGGAAACATTTGCTGTAGTGTCAGTTCCTTGGACAGTGACATGTCAATCCTAGGTATAACTTTGTTACCTTATATGAGACGCCAACTTCAGGACCTTGCCTCCTCATTAGAACCTTTACTCAGTCTCTAGACCCTACATTGGTTGTTCTTTTTATGTATAAAATATAATTAGCTTTTCTTTATTGTAAAATGACTATTTCAAAATTTTAGAATTTGATTTTATGCCTATAGGTACTTTGCCTAAATATATGTCTGTCCATCCCCATGTGCCTAGTACCTGCAAATGCCAGAAGAGGGTGTCAGATTTCCTGGGACTAGAGTTACAGATGGTTGTGGACCACTATGTGGGCACTGAGAATTGAACTCAGATCCTCTGGGAGATCAGCCAGTGATCTTAACTGATGAACCATCTCTGCAGCCCTGTAAGGGGACTCTTAATTGAAATACAGTGCCTTGTGGTTATTTTTAATATTTATTTTTAATTTTAGGTTTGCGTGTCTGTCTGTATATGGATATGTAGTTGTGATGTGACTACTGGTGCCAACAGAGTCCAGAAGAGCATGGTGAATCCCCTGAAACTGAAGTTACAGGCAGTTGTCAGCCTCCCGAGTCAGGACTCGGAACTGAACTCAGATCCTGAGCACGTGCTCTTCGCTGGAGCCCCAGCTCTCAAGTCCAGTGTTTATATACAGCTTCATTTAACAGGAAAGTGCAACTTTTACAGTAAACATTTTATTCTCCATTTTTTTCAGATGAGGAAATGAGATTCAGAGGTTAACTACATTTTAGAATCAAGTACAGTAGTTAAAAAATGTTTCAAATAAGCCCCTGGCACTTGAGGACTGTGGTCTCAGGCTGCCTGGGATGTATAATACCTTTTCCCTTTCCTAGGAGCGCTGAGGTGGAATGTTGGTAGAAACAATTCAATGATGACATTCAACCTTCTCTTCAGCTCTGACATTCTATAATTTTATTGATCCACTTTGCATTTAATTATGCTGATTTTTCTTTTTACCTCTTCCTTAGCTAAAGAAGACAGTATCTCCCCTTTGCTCCTGCCCAGGAGCTGGACTATTGAATCGAGAGACCTATTGAATCAAGAGAAATGCTTTTGATTATTCAGATGCCGTTTTAAAATATTTATCAGCTTAGTGAATCTGAAGCTATCACAACAGCTCAGAGTTCAACAATGAGTGTCCCACTAACATCGCAAAAATAGATATAGCTACAAATGATGCTTGTTAAGTTCATAATGACTCTATTCTTGAAGGGCTTGCAATTCATCTCCTTTATGCTGCTTGATTGCCTACCACATCCTGCAGGTTTGGGTAGACTCCTCTTGGGTTTCATGTAATACATGATATTGACAAACTGTGATGTAGCCCCCATCATGCCAATCAAGAACGTAAATAGAGAGCCAGCTGGCTGTACAGTCAGACTTTTTTTTTTTTTTTGCTGGTTTAGAAAGATAGAAATACGGGGAGGGAATATGAATTCATTTTTAATGGCTTAAAGCTAATCAGGCTTTTCATCCAAAACAAGTCGGGAAAGATTGTCAGTATTTCAAGAAACCTTTCACTTAACCAGGTTTTTCTTTCTTTCTTTTTTTTTTAAAGAGATTTATTTATTTATTATGTATACAGTGTCCTCCCTGCATGCATTCCTGCAGCCCAGAAGAGGGAACCAGATCTCATTATGAATGGTTGTGAGCCACCATGTAGCTGCTGGGAATTGAACTCAGGACCTCTGGAAGAGCAGTCAGCACTCTTACCCACTGAGCCATCTCTCCAGCCCCAAACAGGTTTTCTTAAGTTGCTATGCTACTCTGCAACACCACGATTTTCTCTTTGGAGTTTTGTAAGACATAGCAGTTTTTCAAACTGATCAAATCTGACTTCCCTTTGAGTAGTCATGTGGGAAGTTGGCTTGAGGATATACTGACCTGATGACAGGCCCAGAAGTTGCTTTCTACCACAAGCACTGAAGATTGGCTTGTTTATATATTGTTTGTCTTTCTCAAACAGTGTATGATGCCTTGGTTGCTAACTCCTGGGTCATATAGTGTGGGTGTCTATCTGTAAATTGAATTATTGCCTTAAGAGCTAAAGATGGGCTTTGCCAAGTTAATTGTTTTCTTTTGTCAAAATCTCTCTTTCCATGTCTGATTGCTTGTCTTATGACTTCATAGAATTTAGACACCCCATTTTAGTTATTTTTCTACTTAGAGGATTTACAGGATAAACATACTTTACTATTCCCTTCCTTCCTTCCTTCCTTCCTTCCTTCCTTCCTTCCTTCCTTCCTTCCTTCCTTCCTTTCTTTCTTTCTTTCTTTCTTTCTTTCTTTCTTTCTTTCTTTCTTTCTTTCTTTCTTTCCGAGACAGGGTTTCTCTGTG
>NC_022026.1:14135261-14179153 GCF_000317375.1 Microtus ochrogaster
CTTTCTTTCTTTCTTTCTTTCTTTCTTTCTTTCTTTCTTTCTTTCTTTCTTTCTTTCCGAGACAGGGTTTCTCTGTGTAGCTCTGGCTATTCTAGAATTCATTTTGTAGACCTGGCTGGTCTCAAACTCATAGACATCTGCCTTCTTCTGGGTCCTGAATACAAAGATTAAAGGCAAGCACCACCATAACCTGGCTCACAGGTGGAAATTTCATGTCTGGCATTGTAATCCCAGTCAAAAGCCCATGGCTGGGAAGGGCAAGGCCCTAGAGGAGAGCCTAGTAGTTGTCTTTTGCTAAATGGTTACGTTGTCAAATTGCCTTTTAAATATTTATGTATATATTTATACCAGTAAATTTGTCCTGCCCCCATCCTTATTGAGAAAAGGACCTTTCTGCAGTGGACAATAGTCAGTTCAGAGATGGCTCACTGGTTGTGAATGAGAGACATCCTGGAGTCAGACATGCTTAGCAAACAAACCCCAAGGGTTGGAAACAACTGTGGAAGAGGAAGACAACAGAATGTCAGAAGCAGAGGATAAGGAGGAGTGCCGTGAAATGTTGTCTTCTGAGCACGGCATGGCTCATCCAGTCATGAACTCACAACAGACCGGCTTCTCTGCACAAGACCGGCACAAGATCGAGCCAGTCAAAAATGCTGCCATTGACGGGAAAGGTGGTATTGAGGATGTAGCCATTGCTTTAGTGGGTGGTGCTACATAATGCACATATAGGCAATTCTAATGGGGCTTAGTGGGTTATCAAAAAAAAAAGACATGACATTGGGAGGGAATATAGGTTCAAGTGTATGAAGAAAGTTGTAAGAGGAAAATGGGGGATTAATATGATAACACCTTATTGTGTATGTGTATGGAATTCTCAAGAATAAAGAAAAAACAAAATAATAGGGCTAAGAATAAGATGTTCATGTGAAAATGTCATAACATTGCTAGAGCTGTGAGGATGATTTGATTCTAAGCTTCACAGAAGCAAACATAATCAACCGATCCCATTATCTCCAAAGATACAAACTGACTTCCTCTAAGAGAAACAAGGTTCTCAGATACTGGACTCTCCAGGAAAGCAATTTTGGATAGATATAAAGGATTCATTCTTGGCACAAACACAGTGCAATTTTCTCCTGATTGTCTCTCAGGATAGGCTCCCGGCTTAATGCCAACAAGCACTGCAGCAAAAGCAATTCCAAATATTGGCATGCATAGGCAAGATGAAGAATATGCTGCCACTACATCTATCTGAAACAAGCCAAATCGAAGCCTCTCGGCCTTTGCTGGCAGTGCGTGTCAATGAAGGCTTTTATTAACTTCTTGTCATTTCACTTATAAAAGATGGCAATGGCGTGATGAGTGGATGAGTACCATAGACAGCTGTGAGTGCACAGACTTCACCATGGCTGCCGTGCCCGATTATCTGAGCATGAAGCTGGGGAAAATTGCAGTTGTGAGCTTATGAGCAAGGGTCAAATAATGGCTACTCTCTAGATCTGTAACTTCCTGTAGAGCTTTTTCTTTTCTTTTTTTCTCTCTCTCTCCCCTCCTTCCTTCCTTCCTTCCTTTCTTTCTTTCTTTCTTTCTTTCTTTTTCGGTTTTTTGAGACAGGGTTTCTCTGTGGCTTTGGAGCCTGTCCTGGAACTAACTCTTGTAGACCAGGCTGGCCTTGAACTCACAAAGATCTGTCTGCCTCTGCCTCCTGAGTGCTGGGATTAAAGGCATGCGCCATCACTGGCCAGCTGAGCTTTTTCTTATGTTTTATTCTGAGACAGGGTCTCATTCTGTAGGCCAGGCTAATTTAGAAATCAGTCTGTAATCCAGGCCGGCCCACATCCTCCAATTTCAGCCTCTTGAATGCTGGTGTACAAGGTATGAGTCACTACAATGACCAACTCTGGTATCCCTTTTAACTTCTTTGAACCTTCATTTTCTTTATGTTGATACTTCAGAACTTTGTCATAATGAGCAGTAGGCGAATCTCATATTTAAGAGTTTGGTGTATCATATATAATAATCCTATATACTACTTTTGTTTAAATTCTTATATCCTTAGTGATGTTCAGCAATTTTAATTTTTTCAGTTTTTGGCCAATTTTAAGTATTATGTTTCTAATTTCATTTGTTTGGTGTGTTTGTATAAGAGGTTTACAATGATGACAAAGATACTTTCCTTGAAAGGAAATTATATAAAGCTCATCCCCTGGTGTATTTAAAGAAAGTTTAATAATGGGGCTGGAGAAATGGGTCTTCTTGCAGAGGACATAGGTTCAATTCCCACATCCTACATGGAGGCTCAAAATGGCCTTTAAGCCCAGTTTCAGGGGATCTGATGCCCTCTTCTGGTCTCCATGGTCTCCCAAATGCATGTGCACAAAATCACACAGGCAAACACACATACAAATAAAATACAAAAATTAATTTAAAACTTTAAAACTTTAATTATTTTTATTTTATGTACATTGGTGCTTTCTTTGCATGTATGCCTGTGTGAGAGAATCAGAAGTCCTGGAACTGGAGTTACAGACAGTTGTGAGCTGCCGTGTGGGTGCTGGGAATTGAACCTGGGTCCTCTGGAAGAGCAGTCAGTGCTCTTAACTGCTGAGCCACCTCTCCAGCCCCTAATTTAAAAATTCAATGGTAAGAATAAGCTTGCTTTAGGAATTATAAAAATGAATATGGTAATTCATCCTTAGCTATTTTCCCATACTATATATCACAAAAATGAATTTTCAAAGGGAAATCAAAACCATGTAGTCTCATGTAAGGAACTCCCCAAAACATATGTTAATTTGTAAATAAATATACGGAGAAACAGCACTGTCCCTGTGCCTGGAACAATATAAAAACTCAAAACTCAAACATATAGTAATTCTTCTTTCTGATCTAAATCCGATGGACCCAAAATGAGATTCATACTGACAGATAGTTTCAAATAGATATATGGTGACATATCTGGATAAACACTCACTATAGAAAATTATCTTGATAGAATCACACTGAACTACCCCCGAGTGCATCAGCTACAGGATCAAATACAGAGGATTCAAGGAAGAAAATAGTTCAAGTCAACTTTTATTTTATTTTTCTAAGACATTTTACAGATTAGGACCTCACTTATAACTTTAAAATATATTACTAGTTGAATATTATTATATAGCTTATTATGAAGCTACAATAATTTTTTTCTTACTATAGGTAAAAGCTAAAATAGCATTTAATTATAATTATTATATTTTTCATTTTTATTTCTCTAGAAGTTATCAATGTACCTTTGGCATGAAGGCCAAATCTGTCACTTCTTGTTTCTGAGGCAAAAAGTAAAAGTATATATTTCAAATGTATTTTATAAACCCTTTTTCTTCCAATTAAAGCATGTTCACAGTTTTAAAAGTCAAGTGTCATTCAAAGGCTTCTAATGAGAAACGGCAGTTCACGTGCCTTCTCTCTGCTTATTATCCAGTTTTATTTAGTATCTAAAATTTTTATTATGTCTAAAAATATTACACAAGTAATAAATGAATACCTTCCCATTGGGAATGAGACAAGCCATTCACAAGTACAGCAAGCCGGCATTCATACTTTATTGTCCCATCTACCCTCCTATCTGAAGTAATCATTGTCATTGGTTTGGGGTGACTGTTTGCAGTCTGTTTCTTATGGAATTACGTATATATGTATATGTAAATTTGTTATAATACTATAACAAATTATTATTGTTGTATAATAATATACACATTTGTATAGATATGCCTATACATTCTTGAGTCCGTGCTATAAAATTGCTTTGCTATTTTGTTCTAAGTTAACAATATGCCTTAGAGATCCTCTCATGTTCCTGTATATAGCCCTACTTCATTGCTTTTAGCCACTGTGGAATATAGATTGACCATTACTTAACAACTGCTGACTATTTCAATTGTTTCTAACATTTAGACCTTGACCATAATGCTGTGAATGGAGACTCTATTTCAGTGGTAGAACACAGTGATAGGCAGGGTCCACCATAGTCAAGGCCCTAGGCCCAAGCTCCAGCACCACACACAGAAAGTATAGCAATAAAAGCTTTTGTTGCATGCCTCTTCATACAGACACATCTGCTGTGTCCAAAAGTGTGCATGTTTCATATTTTCACGGTAATTATGAAATTGCTCTCCAAATAGATTATAGTATTTTATAGGCTTCCAGCAAAAGTAGAACTTTTTTTTAAAACCACATTCATGGACAGAAAAATAATTTCTTTCATCTATCTGGAATTTATGTACGTATATATTTAATTATCTTTGGATAAGGTCTTATATATCCCAAGCAGGCTTTGAACTCACTATGCAGCCAAAGATGACCTTGAACTTCTAATCCTCCTGCTGCCACTTTCCAAGTGCTGGGATTATAAGGCATGCACTCTTGGTATAAGCACTGATATGGACCAAAGCCAGGGCAAGGACACCACCAACTGAGGCAAATCCCCAACACTGGAATTTATTTTTACATTCTCTCTGTATTAGTAGGCTTTCTGTCACTGCGATAAAATAACCAAGAAAAACAATTTAAAACATTCTTGTGCTCGTGGTTTAAATAGTTTCAGTCCATGAACTGAAAGAGCTCTATTGCTCTTGAGACAGTGCTCAGCAGGGGGACCTGGGGAGGGAGTTGGAAGGGAGGGGAGAGGCAGGGAGGGGAGCAGAGAAAAATGTAGAGCTCAATAAAAATCAATAAAATTACAAAAAAGATAATGTCCAGATTGAAAATCATAGCATGGACGACAGGGTAAGGCAGAACTATACACCTCACAGTGACCATGAAAAAATAAGGTAGAGCACTTACAGTGCCTGGGGACAACTCAAGGACCCACTTCCTTCAAATAGGCTCCACCCCTAAGGCTTATTACTTCACAAGAGTCCATTGAACTATGACTGCATCAATGGATTGGTCCATTCATGAGTTCAGAGACCTCATGATCCAATTGCTTCCCCAAACTCCCATCTCTGAGTATAACACATTTTGGAGTAAGCCTTCAGCACATGGGCCTTTGAGAGCTTTTCCAGATATAGACAGCAAGAGCATCAATTAGAATGTGACCTGTAGTGAGCTGCGTGGTGTCACACCTGATGGAGATGTATAATCAACTCCTATGGCTAAAGTCTGACTTATGCCTGATCACAATGATCATCAGCTGCCTGCATATGCGTGAACCTATGGGCAGTGCCCACCTGGCAGTTCGGGGTTGGCAGCCCATGCCTACTTAAGGGCTGGGAGAGGTTTGCCCGGAGAGAGAGGTAAAAAAGAAAAAGGAGAGAGGAAGGAAGAGAGAGAGAAGTGTAAAAAGTCCTGGAATAAAACTGCAGTGAGAAGAGCTCCGGTGGTCGCGTCATTCCTTGCGGGATGAGGGTGGCCGTGACAGTGACCTTCATTTTAACCTACTATCCAATGAATTATCACTTTGTGTACTGTTATAATATCCTTTATGAATTGAAGAGCTGTTGTTTCATTCTATTAAATGCCTTGACTGGGGCTGGGGAGATAGCCATTCAAGTGTCTTCTGCAAAAGCGTGAGAACATGAGTTGGAATCTGCAGTTCACACATAAAAAGCAAGGCATGCTGGTGCATACCTGGTGAGACAGAGACAGGGGAAGCTCGGGAGCCAATGGAGCTCACTGGATGGCCAGTTTAGCCAATTCTGTGAGGTCCAGGTATAGAGAGAGACGCTGTCTCAAAAAATAAGGTGAGGAACCCTTAAAAAATAAACCATTGACCTCAGTCCTTCATACACATGCATGCATACCTATATGTATACATGCACAGACCCATATATTAACACATACATACACTATACACACACAGCAGCACACGTAAACAATGTCAGGACAAAATTAATTTTTAAAGCTAAGATTCAAAGTAATGGGGCTCATAATGGCATTTGTATAAACTTTTTATTCTTCTTCATTCCCTCCCTTGCTGCCTCTTTCTTTTCCCTGGCCCACTCAAGTGCTGATCCCCTTCTTCTCCTCAATAGTGCCCCTTTTTCATGTCTCATGGATTTGATTATTCTCCATTTCACTCCTTCCTTTTCTTTAAGATCTCTTCTTCCTCTCACATGCTTCTTTTTCTAGTTTCATTATCTAAACACACACACACACATACAAATTGAAACATAGGTTCATACATGAGAAAATATCTGGTATTCATCTGAATCTGGCTTATTTTGCTTCACATAATACTTTCCAGTTCCATCTATTTGCTTGCAAATACCATGATTTAATATTTTTATGGCTTAATATCTTTTAAATATTTGTTTGAATATATATTGTGTATATATAATGCATTTTCTCTACCCATTTATCTGTTGATGGACATCTAGACTGGTTTATTTCTTAGGTGTTGTGAACAGAATAACAATGAATGAGATTTGCAGGATAGGATGTTTTTGTTTTTGTCTTTCTTTCTTTCTTTCTTTCTTTCTTTCTTTCTTTCTTTCTTTCGCTTAGAGTCTTTTGGGTACCAGAAGGATGGTATTAATGACTCTATTTTTATTTTGTTTACCTATTTATTTACTTGCATTGCTATATTTTAGCCTTGTAAGTATTTCAATGTTTGAAGAAGTAACTTATCAATATTCTTTTTGTTCATTTTTTTTAAATTAACTCTCATGCTTTCAATTTTTGTGGTGAACATAAAATCAGCTTGCTAAGTGGAATAAAATATCCTATTGCTATGTTGTTTATTATTGTATTGTATTTATAGTTTAATTTAAGAAAAGATGATATCCTAAAACAGTCTTTCCAGCCTAGATCATTGTATACTTTGCAATTGAGATATTTTTTTCTTATTTACGTTCTTTATTTAAATGTTATAGTCTCAGAATCTTTGCGTTATGGGCCTTTTCCTAAGGGCTGAGGTTTTTGTTGAACACTCTTTGCTATTGGCATTATAACAACATAGGTAGTAAGCAGCTATGACCAGGTTTGCATATGGGAAGACAATAAAAAGCTTGTGACTGTCGCCTATAACACAATGGCTATAAAGTGCCATCAATTTCAAAAGTCTTGGCTTTAGAGATATTAGAATATGAGAAATATGCACATAGAATTGATGAATTAACAAAGGAATTATCTATTTCTTGCAAGTTTTGTTGGCCTTTTATGTAAACTTCAAAGCCTCCCCCCTCCATGGACTAGTTTGGAATAAACTTAACCAAGGAAGCAATTTCTATAGTGAACATAAAGACACTGGAGAAAAAAAATCAAGGAAGTCACTTGAAGATGGAAAGGCCTTCCATTCCTGTGGATTAGAAGGATTAATGTGAATACGGCTATCTGCAGAGTTTTGAATCAGATGTCCCCTATCGTCTCGGACACTTAAATATTTGTGCTGTCTGGAAAGTCTTAGGAGGCTTTGTTAGAGAAGGCATCTAACTGGAGTCAGGCTTTGAGAAATCAAAGACTATTTCAAGTCTATTCTTTCCTCTTCCTGCTCATGTGTTTCCTGCTCCAGGCTCTATGCCTCCCCACTCTGTTATCAAAGATTCTTATCCCTCTGGAATGTTAAGCACAAATAAGTTCTGGGCTGGATAATTTTTCTGTCAACTTGAGCTAGAGCCATCTAAGCGGAAGAAACCTCAATTGAGAAAAGGCCTCCATAAGATTGGGCTGTAGGCAAGCCTGCAGGACATTTTCTTAATTAGTGCTTGATGGGGAAGAGCCCAGTCCATCATGGGTGGCACCATTCTGAGCTGGTGGTCTTGAGTTTCATAGGAAAGCAGGTTGAACAAGTCATGAAGAGCAAGCCAGCAACGTTTTATTCTGAGCACTGCAAACCACAGAAATAAATAATCAATAATAATACCAACAGGTAGTAAGAAGAATCTGGAAGAGAAATATTGGAAAATATACAAGTGGAAATCACCAGAGTTAGTGGTGAAGTGTATACCTGTAATCACACCACTTCAAAAGGTTGAAGTTTGGGAATCATAGTTGGGTATATAATCAAAGGATGCTCAATCATACCATAAGGACAGGTACTCAATCATGTTCATAGGAGCATTACTTGTAATAGCCAGAACCTGGAAACAACCTAGATGCCCCTGAACTGGAGAATGAATAAAGAAAATGTGGTACATTTACACAACGGAGTAGTATACAGCAGAAAAAATATTGACATCTTGAAATTTTCAGGCAAATCGATGGATCTAGAAAAAAACCATATTGAGTGAGGTAACCCAGACCCAGAAAGACAAATATAATATATACTCACTTATTAATGGCTTCTAGACATAAAGCAAAGAAAAAACCCAACCTACAGTCCACAACCCCAGTAAACCTAGACAACAAAGAGGACCCTAAGAGAGACATATGTGGATCTACATAGGAAGGAGAAAAAGACAAGATCTTCTGAGTAAGTTGGGAGAATAGGGGTTATGGAAGAGGGTAACAGGAGAAGGGGAGGATGGTAGGAGAGCAGAGAAAAAATATATAGCTCAATCAAAACAATAAAAAATGGCCAAACAGAGCAATCTGGGAAAAAAAACTCAGGCCAGAGATCTTGTCTCAAGAAGACAAAAACAACATAGGAATTAATGGTGATTACTGTTGAGCCATTTTATGAAATTATTGATTCAGAAGGAGCCTATTTCAAAGCATGGCTCAGCAAATTCATGTGAAGGGTCAAATAGATAATGCATTAAGCACTGAAGTCCACAGAATTTGAGTCTCCACTCCTCAAATCTGCCATTATAATATAGAAGAAGTCCTAGGCAATACATAAATGAACAAGTCTGTGTTCTAATAAAACTTGCCTTACATGCAACCATGATCAAGAGAATCCATATCCTCTGGGAAGTTATGCTTCCACATTATTGCTTGTAAGCATGCTGTTCAGAAGGATTTCATGCAGAGTTTAATATTACAATCATTGGCATGCATCTAAAAATCTCACTATTAATTTTTCCCCTAAACCCCCTGGGTGAACTGCTCTTGTGAGCTGAACTGGGACGAAAACAGGTTTTAAGAGAGGAAGTTTGGGAAACTAAGTTGAAAGCTTAGGAATAGAAATGTTTCCGAATAGAAACAACTTATCTAGTTTTCCTCAGCTGTAGCAGCAAAGAACACAGGATCCCCTGGACAACTTCAAGTACCACTGCCACCTGACTTAAAAACTCATATGACCGTTCTCCATCACACGAAGTTTCAACAAGTTAGAGATACTGGGAAGAAGATGTTTTCCACTAACAATGTCACCACCCTTGCACTGATAGCAACTCTCAGCTTGAAATTTGGCCACAAAAGCACATGTTTCTTAGGAATTAAGCAGAGCAAGCAACACATTATCCCTTCAGACACTGCAATAAGCACAGCAGGAAAGAAAGGTCATTCCAAGGAGGATGTAAGCAATATGGTGGTGGTGGTGGTGGTGGTGGTGGTGGTGGTGGTGGTGGTGGTGGTGGTGGTGGTATGATTAGACAGTTCTCCTTATGGAACAATGACAGACTTTGCTTTCTCTTCGGTATTTTTGGTGTTAGGGTTGGACTAGATTTCTGAGCATGCTATGCATGTTCTCTGAGCAAAATTCCAAATCTGAGAGTTCTCCTTCCAAATTCTATTCTTTAGTCTGTAGAGTTCCATACATGCCTGCAATGAAATATGACCATATCAACCCCCTATTTTCCCTTTCAACTCTCCCAATACCCTCCCCTCCAAAACATAGCCTGCCAATTCTCTCTCCTCCCCCCACTCTCTCTGTGTGTGTTTGATGTGAACACATGTATTCAGGGTGCACTTCATAGGTGTTTCACTGACATAGGTGGTGATGCGACATTCTTACACTTTGTTCACGTCAAATTGAGTTACCTGTTTAATTTTCCCTGAATGATTAATTTTCTCATAAAACTGCTAAATTATTTATAACAGCCCTTATGCTAAATAATGAACACTTGGGTGCATATTTGGAGAAGATTTTAAAAGCGCTTGCTATAGTCATATGAGGGGTGTGGATTCTTGATTAGAGTCCTTCAAACCCTCGCTAATCTTCCTGGAGTGTGGATTTCTGATTAGGGTACTTTAAATGAAAACTAACTGCCCGTAGGGTGTACATTTAAGGCTGACTTACCACATATATAATATGTAATTAGCTCTATACTTAGTTTCCCTTTTTCTTTTCATTATTTTTTCACTAAAGTATAAATTCTATAAATTAGCACATCAATTTTAAGTGAACAACTGACAAATTTTGACAAGTTGAACCCCAACCATGGTTGTAAGATAGATATTTTCACCTAAAAATGTTTTCTCCTGCTGCTGTGCAGACAATCTGTTGACTTTTAAACTTGGGCAAATTTATAATTTTTATATATTCCTAATGCATTAGCTCTTTTGATGTTATAAGATTTCTGCTCTTGACTTTATTGGTATTCTTTGCCTTAAATTTTCTTTAAAACAATATCAGGCTAGGCAGTGCAGCTTTCTTCTAATAATATTTGTTTTTTAATTATGCAATAAGTCTATGTTTGTGTACGGGTATGTGTATTTATGTACATATGCCTCCGGAAGTCAGATAAGGGCATCAAATACTCTGCCACTGGGGTTACTGGCAACTAAACCCTGGTCCACTGCAAGAGCAGGAAGTGTTCCTTGTCCACCAAGACATCTTTTCAGTGCCTTCATCCCCCTGAGTCCACCTTTCCTATGTCTAAAAACATCCGTCATGGTGTATTTCCAGCCTTCTCCGTTTAGACTTTCGTCTACTCGTCTCTTGCTCCTTTGGTATAGCAGCCCACCCAGTTCTAACAGCTTCTTACTATGAATAGAGTACAGGAAATGTGGAGCAGTACGCTTCCATTTCACTTCTCCCTTTCTTAGTGATGTCTGTTATCACTCTCTCTCTTGCTCTCATCATTATAAAATTTCTTCTTTGGCATGCACTCACGTTTTGACAAACTGCTGTATATTTCTTCACATGGATGGATTTAAGCTTGAACTACACTATTTGTTTTACACTCATCTTACATTTTTGTCTGTTTTTCTTTCATATTGATAAATAATTTTTTTTCTTTTTAAATTCATATATTAACAAACCTTTCTGTGAAGTAGATTTACTTTTTATTTTACTCTCGGGTTCTTTATATATACCTTATATAAACCAAACTACTGAGATTTAATATCAAATTATTCCACATAAAATATGGAAACTTTATGATCATATAATTTCCTCCTATACCTCCATTTTAGTGATATATATATATATATATATATATATGTATGTATAGATATGACTTTGCTTGAAGGACATTATAACCAGGCTTTATATCTACTCTAGTGATATTGTTGAATGACATGTATATGTGTGTATGTATATATATGTATGTATTGTATACAGACACAGAAAAACTACATCTGTATGCATCGTAAGTCTATCAGTGCATTATAGTTTTCACTGTAAAACTTATGTTCACTAAAGTAGTTCAAAGGAGATGAAAAGTCTAATTTGTGTTACATTTACCATTTCTAGTGTTGTTACTTTTTCTTTACTTTCTTGGTGTCACTGAGTTTCAGGCAAAAAAATATTCTTTAGCATTTCCTGTAGTGACAGTTTCTTGGCAATGAACTCATCAGATTTTTGCTTATTTGAATGTGCTCGAAGCATACCCTTTACTATTGATATAGCATTCTTTCTAGGTGTGTAGTCTCCTGCATCACCCCTCATCAGTACTTTAAATTTGCTGTCCAATGTCTTCTGTAATATCTAGTGAGATGCTGTTAATCTTATATCTGAAATAGCTGGGTTTTTTTTTTAGATGCTTTCAAGATTTTCCTCTTTTTTGCTCTTGACCAACTGAACACAGTGCATTTAGAAGTGTTTTCTGGTCAGGCAGTGGTGGCACACACCCTTAATCCCAGTGTTTGGGAGGCAGAAGCAATTGGATCTTTGTGAGTTCAAGGCCACCCTGTGCTATAGGAGATTGAATCAGTCTAAAGGAGAAACAGGGCCAGGTGGTGGTGGCTCACACTTTTAATACCAGCACTCAGGAGGCAGAGGTAGGTGGATCTCTGAGTTTGAGGCCAGCCTGGTCTACAAAGTGAGTTTCAGGACAGTCGGGGCTACACAGGGAAACCCTATCTTGAAAAACCAAAAGAGAACAAAAAAGTGTTTTCTGATATTTTCTTCTTCTCTTCTTCCTCTTCCTCCTCCTCACTGAGTAACTCTAGCTAGCTGGAACTCACCATATTGACCAGGCTGATTTCTGCCTCTCAAGTCCTAGAAGCAAAGTACACAACACTGCACAAGGCTCCTTTTCTTTCTTTCTTTTTCAAATGTTTGGTCTTAAGGTCTAACTAACACAGTCTTTTTTTTTTTTCACATACGCTAGGCACTAGTTGTGGCCCCTTTTTTTGTTTGTTTGTTTGTGATCTTTGTTGTTGCTATCTCCGTATTTGAGTATTTTCAGCTTGCAGTTTGCTTAATTTCTAGGCTGTATAATTATGCATTTGCTTTAAATTTGCAAAATGCATTGGCTTTTATGTCTTTCATATAGATGGGGGGGGGGCAGGAGCCGAGGTTACGCAGTTTCATACACAGCATGTCAGGTGAAAGTGTGACCGGGGCTGCATGATCCTTCCAGGAAAACACACATAAGTGGCTTGTGACAGGAAGTTCCATCCTTTGCTGTAGCTATCAGTCTGTATGAAAGAGACAACAGCCAAAATACTTTGAAAATTGAAAGAAAATTCTTTCTACTGAATTATTTTAATATAAGCTAGAAACAATATAAGGGATAATCAGAAGACTGCCACCGCAAGAGGATGAGAACCAGCTCCTTTCAGTTCATTTGTGACGCGAAATAGGACGTTAACAAGCATGTATGTCCAGGTGGAGAAAAGAGATTAATGTACTCGAATTGTTAAGCAACCATAGCATTAAAGAATTATATTAAACTCCTAATTTGAAGTTAAAAATCTAAGAATTTAAGCCATAGTTTAATGGCGCATGCCTTGTAATATCATTGTGTGGAAACTGAGGTAGGAGTTTCAGGTTAACCATTGCAAAGGGATAATCTATCTGTGAAAATCCAAATAAAGAAAAAAACAGATGCCAAGAGTTTACACCAGACATGGTGATACTTGCCCATAATTCCAACGCTCCAGAGGGTTACAAGTGTAAGTCCACCCTAGGCTGTGTTTCAATAGCCTGCCCAACCTTCCCACACAAGAAAAGGAATGCTAGAATTTAGAATTAGAAGCATGATAAACTCAAATTTATCATGATCAAGATGACTGGCTAATCATATTAGTGGTAAGAATCGATTGAAGAGAGACTTCCCACTTTGAGTTCAGATTCTGGATGTAACACTAGCATTCCAGTTGGAGGTGCACCTAGGGGAGGGTGATGCCCTTCCCTATCAGATCTAATCTGGCGGTACCTCTCTTTCTTACTGGCCCTATACTGCAAGTTATTCCGGCTGGCTGCTTCTTTATGTTCTTGGCAACAGTATTTTGAATCTCAACACAAAGCAGACACTTGTATCTTTCCTTTGCAAACCCTGCGCCAGAGACAGGAGTTTCTGCCGAAATATCACTTGCATTCACCTAAACATTGCCAGATAACTGGATTATCTTTATGTGTAGAACACAGCCATGTTTAATAGCTTGGACAAAGCAATCATAATTGGCATTATGAAGTACTGAGTACACTTTTAAGAAGCCTATTGTGTTGATCTAGCATGTTGAAAACATGGCACATATTACTAAAGTAACAACTACTGCCATAAATTCAGGCACACGACATAGGAAAAAGGGAGCTCAGCGTACACATAGTGTTAACCAGTCTGTTCAGATATCTCCGAACAATCAATCAGCAGTATATATGTGATTGAGATGGTTGCAGTTTGGGCATTAAAAATTCCATCCCATAGCTGTTCATCTAACTTGAATCCACAAAATATTACATCTCTGTCAGAGTGATATCTTTGATTGTAAAACATTCAGCCAGTGCTTACATGTTGGCTTTGTGTTCTCATTTCTTTCTTCCTTTGGATAATATATTTTAAGCACTTTCCAAAACATAAATCATTGTATATCCATGGCATCCTTTTTGAAATAAGCATGTTGTATGACTAAAATCCCCAACAAGGAAAGAAAGATAGAGAAAACTTAAATGACCATACACAATGACAGGTTTGGGGTTTTGAATCCAGGTAAACTGGCTCATAAGCTGCTGTACTTTATCACA
This sequence comes from Microtus ochrogaster, assembly GCF_000317375.1. Lineage (NCBI taxonomy): Eukaryota > Metazoa > Chordata > Mammalia > Rodentia > Cricetidae > Microtus > Microtus ochrogaster. The sequence continues at coordinate 14,149,486 of NC_022026.1, forward strand.
ACACTGAAGTCAAAAGTGCTGGGGGATTTGACTCAATCTTTTTGGGGATCTAATTTTGAGAAGACAAAATTGCAGAGTCCAACAATACTTTTCAATCTGTTTTCAACAGGGAAGCATTAAACATGGGGTTGACGATTGCTTGGCAGCTAAAGTACTTGGTAGGCAAACAAGAGAACTAGAGTTCAAATCTTCAGAACCCATGGAAAATGCTGGATAGGCACAGTGGCTCACCTGTAATCACAGCCTCAGAAGACAGAGGCAGAAATCCCCAAACAAGCCCAACAGCAAGATTAGCTTTATCAGGTTTCATTAAGAAACAGACATTGCCTCAAAAGCTTAAACTGGAAGGGCAATTGTCCTTTCATCAATGAACTAGATGATATATCAATTTTTATTTTTAAATCTATCCAAACTGTAGCACGAATTATTTGCTATTGTACAAGCAGTGATGTTTTTATTCATAAAAGAAACACAGAATTATAAAGCGAAATCTTATTTGTGAGTTGTCTGGTAACCAGACAATTACAATGTGTGGTTCACTCGCAAAATGCTTTCCTAATGTTTATGCTTATTATCAATCAGCATTGTTCCTTCTTTCAGGGCTCACTTAGTGATGCTAAGGAAAAAATGAATTCTAGTTTCTGTCTTATTAAGTACTACATTTTAAGCCAGAACATACACCATTTTACAAGACTACTGTTGTAGAACCATTTGCTTCTTGTTCCAGAAATATCACTAAAGGTGACATCTGCCTTTTTCTGGCTAACTTAAAAATATATGTATCTATCCATTTTATTGATAAGATATAGAACTAGATTTTAGAATATCCAGGAGCTCCTTTGGTACCCATTTTCAGTGCGATGGTGTAATAGAAAACCATTCATAATGAAAAGAATCATGGTACCATGTAGTGATTCAGCCCTTTATGGTTGCACAGCCCACAATGGGGTCCATAATGTCCAAGAGATTGTGGTCTAGATGCCTTCTGCTCCTCAGACAGACACTGCCATGGTAGAATCATGCCTATCATAGGAACCATGAACATCCAAGTTGATGAGAGATTACCACCTGTCTTAAATGCCCTGGAAGTGGAGGGCAGAAAGACCAGGCTGGTTCTGAAGGTGGCCCAGTAGTACTTTGGTGAGAACACCATAAGAGCCATCGTATGGGTGGTATAGAAGACTTAGTTAGAGGCCAGAAAGTACTGGATTCAAATGCAGCAATCAAAATTTATCTTGAGCCCAAACCCTGGGCAGAATCCTGAATGCTTTGGAGAACCTTGGGGTAAGAAAGGCGCTATTTGTCTGGGCGTTTCCCCCTGATATATTTTAGTTTCTGATTTTGTGTTTTTATGGGATTTCTGTGTATGTGAACATGTATATATCTGTGTACATTTGTGTTCCTAATGGGTTTCCTTTTTCCTATTTGGATTTGGGAGACGACATTGAAACTATAGCAAGAAGAGCAGGCAGGCAGATGATATAGGTGTTATGGTTTAAATCTAAAACTGTCCCTGAGAGTGTCATATATTAAAAGTTGATTGTTAGCTGATGGGTGCTTTTTGTTTGTGTTGCTGGGTGGGGAGGGGGTCTCATTTTGTGGGCCTGGCTGGCCTAGTAGTACCATGTTAAACACAAAGAGCCACATTCCTCTCCTCCCCCGGGCTGGGATTAAAGTCAAGAACAACTGCTCCTGGTTTAGCTGGCATGTGTTTGAGAGGTGATTGGATTGAGAAGGTTCTGTTGTGTGAATCATCTGGTAAATTCATATATAAAGGGGCTGCTTGCCTGTAATGTGTAGTTAGTACTGCTATTTTTATAAATTGTTGAGCTTTATTTGTATGTGAAATATTTCCATAGTTGATAAAAGTTTAGCCCTGGCTGTCCTGGAACTCACTCTGTAGACCAGGCTGACCTTGAACTCAAAGATTCGCCAACCTTTATTGCCTGCGTACCGAGATTCAAGGCATGTGTCTCCACGATCCAACTGTGATGTTTTTAAAAGTTTGAAGAAACAGTAAGGTCAGAAAACATCTTATGTTCAAATAAAAAAAAAACAATAAAAATCTATATTAAGGCACATCACATTTAAAATTTTCAAAACTAGTAGCAAAGAAAAAATCTAAAATTATCTAGAGCAAAAAGCAATATATGGGTGGTATCAAATTAATAAAGTGCTAAGAAAAATAAAATTTGCCAATCTAGAATACATACCCATCTAAAAATATTTCAAAAATGAAGATGAAATAGTGATCCTATTACAGATCCATAGGCTGGAAAGGAGCACAGCAGTATAGCAGCATGACAAGAAGTGAGGAAAACATTCCATGGTGGGGAAAGCTGGGTCCACACAGAAGAGTGAGGAAAATACCGGAAACTCCAACTGTGGGCAAAGAGAAGTATAAACTAAAAACCCAAGATTACTCCCTGGAACCCACATGGTGGAAAGAGAAGACTGCGTGTGTCCCTCAAGTTGTCCTCTGACTGCTACTCGGGACCATGCGTACACAGAAAAAAATATAAAAAAATAAATGAATAAAACATAGCTAAATATGCTTAAAATGCAGTGGATTATCTAAAGTCATAAGATAATACTGTCTGGTGAGGTTTCTAACACACGGGGGCAAGGGGAGATGGATGGGTCAATGGGTAAAGGTGCTAGGAACACAAAGCTGATAACCAGAGTTTGATCCTCTTAGGCTATATAAAGAACCAGATGTGGTGGCAAGCATCTGCAATCCCAACATTCCTATCATGAAGTGAGAGGCGGAGACAGAAGAATGGCCTTGAAGCTGATCAGCCTGCTAACCTGAATTCAGGGAGCTCCTTCCTCAACAGGGTGGAAGCAGAGAATCAACTCCAAACAGTGTCCTCTGACTTCTACACGAATGCTATGACACTCTCTCGTACTTACTCTCTGTCTCTGCCTTTCTCAACACATGATTAATCAATAGTAAATCATTAAAACGCATATGAAATTAAATTATCTAACAATGACATACATTTTTTTTTTTTTTGGTTTTTCAAGACAGGGTTTCTCTGTGGCTTTGGAGCCTGTCCTGGAACTAGCTCTGTAGACCAGGCTGGTCTCGAACTCACAGTGATCCGCCTGTCTCTTCCTCCCGAGTGCTGGGATTAAAGGCGTGCGCCACCATTGCCCGGCTAATGACATACATTTTGATGATGTGAATGGGGAGGCAAATACAAGGGCTTGGACGGAGCACCTATAAATCCAAGGTTTAAGGCAGTAGGACAGATCTCCTTTGAGGGTAGAAGTTAACTAGATATCCGATCATCTCTGATAAAGCTACCATAAAAATAGCATTGTAGCTATAAGCTAAAAACACCATGCTTCATATTTCTGCAAATCTACTTGAAAAAAAAATGTTTTGACTTATGATTATCTTTGTTCTGTTACTATAAAACGTCATAGAACCATTTGGGACATGGAACTTGGAGTAACCTGGGTAAACTATCTCTTTTTTAAAAAATGGCTTATATCTAACCATTCACCAAGTTTCAGACACAAAACAAGTCTCAATAAATTAAAAATTACTTAAATCATATAAAATATATTCTCTGTCTACAATGGGATTACAACTAGGGCCAGGTGGTGGTGTCTACGCCTTTTATCTCAGCAGTTGGGAGTCAGAAGGATCTCTGAATTTGAGGCCAACTGGGTCTATAGTGCCAATTCTAGGACAGCCAGCCAGGGCCATACAGAGAAATACTATCTCAGAAAACCCAAAACAAAGAACAAAGGAAAACAAAAAGCCACCACTAACAAAGCTAGCCTGTAGCTAATAAGCTGTAGGAGTGAATAATAAGAACTGCCACGTGGGCACTGGGATCTGAACTGGGGTTCTTTGTAAGAGATGCAAATTCTCTTAACTATGGAGCTACCTCTCCAGGCCCACTTAAAGCAGATTTTTTAAGAGCAAACAATACAATTATAGCTAAAGAAGACCATTTTATGAAGAAGGGTTATTAAATCAAGGAACACAAAAATCCTATGTAAATGTATTTTTTAAAAAACAGTTTCTGTGTACAGGGACACAACCATGTTAACATTAGAAAGGTAAATAGAATAATCTACATTTATAGTTATCACTTTTCTATAGCTAATAGCGAAAACACAGAGGAAATCAGCATAATATAAAATATTGGAAAACAGTATCAACCACTTCAACTTCAGTGATATTTATAAAACCCTCTATCCAACAACAGCAGAAATGCATTTTCAAGTACACATTAAGCATATAGCAAACTATTCACCAAGTTTGAGAAATAAAACAAGTCTTAATAAATCAAAATTACTCAAATCATATGAAATATTCTCTGTCTACAATTAGATTAAAATTAGAAACAGCTACAAAATGTTATAGGGAAGAATCTATAAAAATTGAAACCCAGGTAACACATTTCTATGCAACCCAAAGGTCAAAGAAAAATCCAAAGGAAAAAATAGTAAGTAGTTTCAATTAAATGAAAATGCAGCATAGTGGGGTTTTAGTTAGCGAGTAATTTCCAGCACTAAATATCTATAATTACAAAAGAAGAAACGATTCAAGTTGACCTCAGCTTCACCTTTAAGAGTCTAGAAAGAGATGAACAAATTAAGCACACAGTGAAGAAAAATGGATATAATAAAGATTAAGTGGAGACGACAAAAATAGGAAGAACTAACAATAAGGACAACAATTGGAGTCAATGACTGGCTTTTGGGTATTATTAATAAAATTTGTAGAGCTCTAACTAGACCAATTAATCAGATAGACAAATAAGCAATATAAGTAGTAAGTGGCTTGACATATTCTAGAGATATTCAAGTGGTAATACAAGAATGTGATGAAAACATTTAGTTAACAATTTCAGCAACTTGAGCAAATCACCAAATTCTTCGCAGATACACACTATAAAAAACTCCTGCAAGAAAGAGATAGGGCTGGCTGTGGAGCTCAGCAAGAAGACAGCACTGCTCAGTGTGCGTGATGACCTGGGGCCTATTCACATCTTCACCATGGAGAAGAAAGAAGAGGAGATGGAGCAGAAGACAGAAAAGTATGAGGAAGAACAGGAAAAGGAAGAGGGAAAAGATGATGCAAGTAGCTCTGAATTTAAAAAAATAAATGAACATTGCTATTCTAACCTCCCACACAGAAGGAGACTTGCGTCTAGATAATTTCACTTGGAATGTCTTCTTAAACATTTACGGAGAAGCTATACCAATTCTATAGAGTCTTTAGCAAACTTGGGGAAAGGTTACACTACAAAAACTAACAAGAGCCTGTGAAGTCCTGGAGTCTGGGGACACAAGAAGGACCAGCAGATGTGACAGAAAAAGCAATAGCAGCCAAGGCGCCGGTGAAAAGCTAGAAGAGCAAAGTGTCAAAAAGCAAAGTGAGATTCATAAATCAAGGAACAGGAAAACAAAAGCAAAACCAAATCTGACTTTTGTGGAAGTACTCTTTCATTTTTAACATTTCCTTCTTTAAGGGTTTTATTAATGTAATACTAATCATAAATGGGTTGGTTGTGATCTCTTCATATATGTATGTAATATTTTTACCATATTGATTACCCACTATTTTCGGTTCTTTTCTTTCTCTCTGGTCAATTTTTGCTTGCCACACACATTCTCTTCTATTTCTCACTTCCTTCTTTCCTCTTTCTTCTTCATTTTCTTTCTGTTTGAGACAGGGTTATTATTTATGTAGTCCTGGCTGTCCTAGAACTCCATATGTAGACAAGGCTGGCCACGAACTCACAGAGATCCTCTGAGAAATCTGTTTCTGCATCTCTAGTGCTAGAATTCATTGTGTGTATCAGCATGTCTAGTTTCTATTTTCATTTTTTTTTTAAAAAAACCTAGATTTTTTATACGTGAGTGAAGATATGCAGTATTTGTCTTTGTGAATCTGGCTTATGACATCATAATCTCTACCTCTATTCTCAACACTGCTGCTCAACAATACTGCTATCTTGTGTCCCTAAGGTACATAAAAAACTGTCTCTAACCCACTTCCAAACAGCTTCTTCATTGTTTTGCAGATAAGTATCTAATCTTCAGTATCACGTGGAAACCCTCTGTGTTCAGATTTCTTCCTTCTCAAGAAAAATCTTCTCTGATGTCATGTCCTGCTATAGTTATATTGCACCTCACTTCGGTGCCTTCCTGCTCTGTGACAGGTGTCAAGCCTCTTGCAAAGCCGGCTGATATTCCACTCATCTGACGAGACTCAGCTTAGGGGGTCACATGCTCAAGAAAAACCTTTGGGTCATTGGAGTCTGAGTCAGCGTATATACCTGAAGTCCACTCAGCATTTTGCACCAGCATGATACCTAGTATAGCATGTGCCCATAGGAAGTGCTCACACATATGTCAAATGAGGGAATAAGTAGATGTGCACATAAGTGAATTGGCTTTGGGACTTCTGCAAAACAGAGGCCTGAGGATTGCTGGCTCTCAATAAATACTTATTAAACAGAAATAAAAGATTGGGTGAGGGATTTCCTTTGGCTATGAAAGCTAGCAAACTTCTGTAATCTTGAGAAAAGTATGATGACTCTGTCAGCGTCTTGTCAACTTTCAATTAGTCACTATTATTATGTTTAAAATTCATCTCATGTTTTTGAGATCCTAATATATCATTTCACCATCTTCTTAATTACTAGGAATAAGACTTAATGTGTAGAGCTTCAAAAATAAACGATTGCATTTTGTTACAACACTAGCCCTGACTCTCCATCGCTATTACAGTCATTTATGGCTGTTCACTGGTCTTTAGCGTCGTGGCCTCCACATTTCCACTGTGCTTCCTTCCAGACCACTCTGAAGACATTTCCAGTGCTCAATAGATCCCAGTGTTTTGTGTGTGTTCAAACATGAGCTGTTCCTCTTTGTTCATAACAGCAACGAGAGGATTTTTAAAATGAAAGTGCCGAGCACACATCTAGGTTTTAATGCGAAGAATCATCTCTTAGGGCTCTCTTTCAAATCTGGCTTCCGTGAGCAGATTCTTTCTAAGGATTATGCTACAATTTTCTCAAAAGATCTGTAGACGGGGAACAAGGTGATCAATTCACTCTTGGTTATTAACTGGGCTTTATCTCTTCCAGTCTGTGGCTGTGGAAACCGATAGCACGCAGGAGGCTTGGCAGTATGACAGGCAATTAAGTCACCAAGATGTTCCGCCGTGTATGAGTATTTTCTCACCCTGAGACCTCGAAGTGTAGCCTGCCACTGACATTGTTAGTGATGGAATCAATTAGACAAGACGGGGCTGGCAGGTTAATTTCATATTCTGTGGTGATTATGTATGGCCTGCCATAGAGACCTCCAAGTCTGTTACTGTGTACTTATTTGAGCAGTCACTTGCCTAGCTAAGTATCGGAGTCGGAGACCCTCTTTGGAGCAGAGGAAATCCAAGTTAATATAAGTAAGCAAGTAAATAAACATCCATTGCCAGTAGCAACTAATGTCACTGAGTTGAAAAACATGACCATCGTTGGAATGGTGTCCAGCTGCCGGCTGATTATGCCCTCCCACAGCACCCTAGAAACTATGCCTGGCTACAGGACACTGAATCAGAGACCGCAATTGAAAGTAAAAGTACCAGATGTTTGGCTGAGATCAAACCCAGGTTAGTAATCTGCTTGTAATAGAGAACACGATTTTCTAAATTTCTGATGAGCTTTTGTGTGGAGGGACAATTTGAGTCTATTTTCCTTTTCATCGGTTGAAGTGATTCAGGCGCTGCCGAGGGGGGAAGGCAGACAGCATGGTCGGAGACATTGCTTGCTTTCTGCATGCAGAGTCTCTGTTAGAACAGCTTAGAGTTGCTTTGAGAAATGATTATTTTTTTTATTCCCACTTTCCCCCAAGTGAGAGTTTTTGAAAGGTGGAATTGAACCAAATCAGCCTTAAAATATTTCGCAGAGAACAAGAGAGGTGATTTAAGAAATGTAATTGTCTTTTTAATCTCCCTCCTGTTTCACCAAGGCATCCCTCAAAGGCAGGATATTTTTGTCATTAATGAAATCTTAATTAGCATATGTCTAGATCAGTACTCAAGGCTGATCTGGGTCAAAGGCACCTATGATGCAGCTGTGTTACCAGAGGGTTAAGTCGAGTTGGGTAAATTAGGTCTGGGCTCCATGTGTGAGCAGATTGGGAAATATCCAGCAGGGATCAGCAAATGCATAGGTTGTATTCATGTTGTCACGTCTGTTTTCAACCTAATTTTACAAGTGTTACTGTCCCCAGGAATCCTCAGAATATGAGAGAAATGGAAAACAAATACAAAAAAAAATGGGAAGAGAAAACAAACCGCTGCCCAAATATGACATTTAACTGAGTCTCGCTTCACAAGCTTTAAAAAAATGCACCCTAAACCTTTAGCTATTAGTTATAGTTTTAAAGGAATGTACTTATTGAGTCACATACGATTTATTAGTGCCACCATAGGTCCCAGAAGCAAGCACTGCTTAGGATATAGTCCTTTAGGGAACCGAGTTTATTTACCAAAAGGGAGCCATCTGTAAAACTGCTCACCTTCCTGCTTGCTAAACTGAGGGACAGAAATGAGAAACGCTGCTGGCCTTTACAACAGAAGACAATGCAGCTAGAGCAGTCTTGAAAGGGCAGTCAGAGGGAAGGCAACTGGAGCCACAGGGCTCCAGCTAGCGATGGACAGAGGAAAGTCGAAGGCGTTTCCCTTGCGGGGAGCAGCACGGAGCAGGAGTGAAGCCAGCAGTAAGCAGATGGAGTTGAGGGGTCTATGAGGAAGCCCTTCCTGGTTGGGACTGCAGGTTGGTGTCTATGAGTATGAGAAGAGGCTGGCGGAAGGGAGGGAGAGAGCAGAGCCCCGGTTATCATCCTCACAGGAGGGGCTTGCTGTGAGGGCAGCTGTTAGTTACAAAGAATCTGGATCAAGTGCTACATGAAAGAACATGTCATGTACGTCCTTTCTGCTGGTTGCTTGCGTGGCTGGATCTCATTTGTTGTCCAGGACTTTGGGGTGAACTAGCGTTTCAGAGAATTCTGATTGAGACACATGATACCATTGGCCCTTGGTCCATAGACAGATCATTGGTTTCAGGACTCCTTCACTCCCTGAGCAGAAACCCCAATCTGCACATTCTCCACTCCATCACATAAAAAGACATTGTTCCCCCTCATCTTCTAATATGCTTTATCTGTTTCCATTTGATTGATTGGTTGGTTGAGTAATTGCAGTGCTGGGGATAGAACTCAGGACTTAGCATTGCTAGGTAGGTACTTTCCCACTAAGAGACAGCTACAGCCCATCTCTACAATACTTCTAAGACATAAGAACATGTCAGCGAAGCAGGCAGAACACATTGTTTAGAGAATGATGACGAGAAGAAAGAACTCCATACGTTCAGATCATTTTTTAAAAAAACTATCTACTTATTTAGTGCGTGGGCCTGTGTGGAGGTCATAGGACAACTTGAAGGAGCTATTTCTTTCTCTCTACCATGGCAGTCCCAGAGATGAATTTACATTGTGAGGCTTGCAGCAGATCCAGATGTTTTTTTTTTTTTCCTGAATCTTCTCTCTGCATTTGACTGAGTCCAGAGATGCAGAAGCAAGCAGTCACAATGGCTGTATACTACACATTACAAGGGAGAACACACAGGAGGCTCTTGCGTGACTCAGTCCCTGGGTAGTAAAGGCCTGAGTTCAGGGCTTCATATCACCAGTTACATAAATAAAACCCTCTTCTGAGACTGTAATCTACTCATTTCCCTATCCCTGAAGTAATTAGCTGATTGATACATTTTAATACGTATGTTACTACAATGCTGGGAGGCAGGGGAGCTTCCAAAACCAATGAATGGTTTAAAGATTAGAGGTTTGAAAGAACTTTGTCTTTGTCTACTCACCAGGTAGCTATTTAGCTTCTACCTTTTCCTCCTGTCGTCTGTATCATTACAATACCCTGCAGGGTTTTCTGATAGAGGCTCGTTGTGGCGCATGCATATAATGCTTCTGGAGATGCTTGGCTCGCTTCTAACCTGTTGTTAATTTCTCCAATGCCATTGTTATGGGCGCCATGTGTTTCGGATTTCCTGAAGTTTAAAGTCATGTTTATTGCATTTGCAAGTTTGGGAAAGGGTTCCTTCTCCCTATGACATATAGACTATGTCTACATGGTGCCAGACGAGCCAGTCAGTTCATCCAGCAGAGAGCTCAAGACGAGGCCAGGAAGAGAAAGTTTCATAAGTGGATATTTATTTATTTATTTATTTATTTATTTTCCCCCTTAAATAGTTGTTTATTGGCAGTGGTCTGGAAGGGATGGCAGAATTAACATTCGCAGACAACACCATACCAGTCACAAGGGCAGCAAGAGTGATGGGAAAGCCTGAAGGCCCCCTCTTCAAAAGCAAGTGGGTAGGTGGGGGCCTGAAGTGTTGATGGGGCAGCCTTAGTTCACCTCTGCTTAGTAGGCATGCTTAGAAATCAAGAGAGATTCCCTGGCTGCAGCTCCAGACTGACCACTTGGGGTGTACTTTCCTTGACAAGCAAGGCTGTTGGCCAGGGCTCGCTTGATGTATTCCTCCTGAGCAGCCTTCAGGTTCTCCTTCTTCCCGCCCCAGACCTTCAGAGCAGAGGTCTGCAGGGCCCGGCCATAAGAGAAAGTCAAGGCCCATGGCTTCAGCAGTGGGCACTTGTTGATGGCATTGAGGTTGATGGACGCCTCTTCCTCGCTTTGCCCTCCAGACAGGAAAGTGACCCCAGTGACAGCAGGGGGCACTGTGCGACACAGAGCTGTGACAGTTGCCATGGCAATCTCCTCATTGGAATATTTCTGGGTACAAGCATGGCCTGGAGTGACCATGTTGGGCTTCAGCAGTGTGCCTTCCAGATAGACATGGTGGTCACTCAGAGCCTTGCACACAGCAGCCAGTACCTTCTCAGTCACATACTGGCAGCACTTTAAGTAATGGTCGCCATCAGGGAGGATTTCAGGCTCCACAATGGGTACAATGCCATTCTGCTGGCAGATGCTGGCATAACGGGCCAGAACATTGGCATTTTCCATCATGGTAAAGTCAGCTCCATCCTTCTTATACTGGACACAGCGTTCTGACAGCCCATCCAGCCCTTGGGTGGTGGTCTCACCATTGGTTCCTGCCAGGGGTACCACGCCTTTATCTACCTTAATGCCCACAACGCTGCCCTTGGACTCGATAACTTGGGGGAAGGGACGTCCATCATGCGCCTTCTGGTAGAGTGTTTCATGGAAGAGGATCACCCCCCCCCAATGCAGGGGTTCACACAGTCATCAGCAGTTAGTAGCAGCTGGCGGTAGCAGCGCCTGTTCTCTTCGGTGTTCTCAGTGCCAATGGACTACAGCCGCTTAGCAATGCTTCCAGTAGACTCATCTGCCGCCAGGATGCCCTTGCCCGGAGCCACAATTCGGTGAGTGATGTCAGACAGCTCCTTCTTCTGCTCCGGGGTTAGTGCTGGGTATGGGTAGGGCATGGTGCCAGTGGCAGCACGTTCCTGGCACAGGAGGGGGTGGGTCTGCCGGGTACGGAGGTGGGTGAGCAAAAGGACAGAGGAGCGAACGCGGATAAAGTCACCAGAACCCCGATCTGCGTGCGTTCCAAAAGAACGCAGCCTATTATGCTGAGGGGGAAGGGGGTGACCCATAAGTGGACATTTAGCAACGAGAAATCAAAGGTGTTTATCGCCTTTTCCTAGCCTTTCAACTAGTTGTTTTGCTAAAAGCAAAGGATAGAGATGCTGGTTTTATCTTCCTTAAATGCCTTAGTGGTGCTTTCAAAATTAGCACGTTGAATAGTAGCGTCAAAAGACTGGTAGCGTCCCTTACAACATCTTGAGTCCATGACCTTGCGGGGCTTACCTAATGGTTCTGAACTTTGGTTTCTTCATTTGTGACGCAGGGAAGCAACCATTTTGAATTTTGAATTGTTGCAAAGGTTATCAGCTCCTATAACATCACTGTGGGTTTAGGGGTCTGAGGCTTAAGTAGGCAGGATAGACCAACTAATAGCAAAGTAAACCTCTGGCGGCTCATGGCATCCTAGCTTGAACTATAAAACGTTCCAGTTTGTAGCATCATCTGTGACACACAGTCGTTATTATTACTTGGTTTCCAAATACTAATTGATTCTTTCAAGGACACATTCTTGATAGAGGCCCTTTGCACACACCATCTTAGAGAAGTTGACTGTACGGGTAGAAGAGAGTGGATTTCTGCTTGTATCTGCAACTTGTACTCTTGGGAGAAACAACACAACTTCTCAGGGGCTTAGGAGACGAGGAAGGTCATATCAGTTTTTGTTATTCGACTAGCATCATTTTCTTTGTAATCTTTAAAAATCAGGGTCTTTTCTTTTACAGGTCCACACGTCTTGTGGGTTTTATAATACTAAAAGAATCTGGTAGGACAGACAGAGTTTGGAGAGAAAGTGGCTAATACTGCAGATAAAACACAATACTTGAGAAGATGGGGGCTCAATCCTTTCTCCATCTTTTCTAACTATAATGCTAATGAGAATTAGGTTCCATTGATTTCATATAGCACCTTACACTGGACTTTAATGCTCTCTACCTTTAGTGATATAGAGGTGGCTGTCCTGAAAACTCTCTTTGTAGACCAGGATTCACCTACCTCTGCCTTGTGAGTTCTGGAATTAAAGACGTGAACCTCCAAAATGCCCAGCTGTGTAGTGTGATTTTAATCTCCCTCAAAGCCTCCGAAGAGTGTTTCTGCCAATCTGGTTCATTCCTTGTTCTTTAGACAAGAAACAGTTCCCACTTTTCCCGCTGGTTTTTTAGAACTCTTTAGTAGCCATCATCTTTGTCAGAATACTTGCAAAAGACCCAGAGCTTGGGCTCGCTGTTAATGCCCCCTCAGTGAAGTCGGAGCGGGAGGGGTCTTGGACCCTCTCCCATGATTCCCACCACGCCCTCCTGTCATTTGAAGGTAATTCTGCCCTAATTGCACAGAGTCTCTGAGTCTCACGAGGTGCTAGAGTGTATAGTAAGTGCAACACTAACCAGTGGAGGAGACTATGCCTTTTCAGCTCTGCGAAAGCTGTCATCCACCCTGGGGTGAGACTTGCTGTTGGTGTAGCTGCTTTGTCGTTACCATCCCTCCTGTAAGTAACCTGTCACTCACTCTAAGTAAGCCCCATAACCTCATTGGTCCGTCAACCTGGAGTTCAGTTTTATCATACTTTGGCTTGCCATTGGTGTTTATAGACACTCTTATTACTTGTGCTAGTTGAGTGGAAGTGGGATTTTGGTTCAATGGTTAATCCTGACACAGCGGTGTAACTAACCTGAGGGAAGAGAGTCTGCTGGGTAGGAATAGGCCATTGGAACTCTCTGTATGAGATTTCCTCAGCTGGAGTCTTCCGCGAGCCGTGGCAATGTGTAAGCATGCATACCAGGGAAGAACAGTGCTGCTCTTTAGAGAACGCATCTATTGATTGGGTTGCTCATCTAACAGCCTACCATTCAGATCTACATGTTCTCAAATCGGGCCCCAAAGATTACCTCTAAGGTGGGGTTGCGCGTTGTTTGGTGGAGTAAATGGGATTATCCTCTGCTATGCTCTGGATCTTGAGTAGCCACCAAAAGTCTGCGTTAGAAGACTAGTCCTCAGCTTGGCGCTATTGGGATCAGGTGAAGTCGGTAAAGAGCAGGGGGCTTTCTGCTCATTGGCAGCACGGGGTTGGATGGAATGACAGTCCCTGCACTTGTTCCCACCACGAAGCAAGCAGTTTTGTTCGACCGACCCTATGCTTTCTTGACAATGTGGAAGAGCAGGGCCAGAGGAATAGAGCCAACCAAAAGGACCAAATCCGTTACAAGTGTTAGCCAAGAGGAACCTGCGCTTATTAAACGGATTGTCTCAGGTCATCTGTTAGAGTTATGGAAAGTTGATGGCCATATCCTCGAATCACTCGTATTTCTTTTACACGGAGAAGAAATTGCATACTTTCTTCACCCCTACTTGGCAACCAGCATGCTTCCAGATAGCTATACAAATGCTGTTATAGAAACACCGCAGACTGCCTTGAAGTAGTTGTTTTTGTTTTGGCCAGCGCTCTTTATCCTTTTGGTCCTCCTAGCCTCTGGCACAGTGCCTAGTCTATAGTAGGTTGAATTCATGCAGAAATGACTGAACTCATGCAAGGTTCAAAATGGAGTTTTTTTTTTTAACTGCCTTCCAATTCTTCTGCCAGAAATGGACAGAATAAGCCCTTCCCCCACCCTGTGCAATACACCGTTAACATTTCAGCCAAAGAGAAAACGTCCCACTTCTCTCAGCCAGTTGCCACACTGCCCTTCTGTGCCTGGCTTTATGAAGTTGTTAAAAAAAAAAGTTTTCCTTGGAAAACTTTCACCAAGAAACTACCTAATGGGGGCCAGCTGCAGCTCCAGGTTTTATGAACACTTTGATAGAAACCACATTAAATAGCAACACTGGTTCACACATCAATTTCTCGCGTTAAATCCAAGTTTGGGCACGTGGGGAGTGCATGTGATATTTACTTTTCAACATCATCATTACCAAAAAAAAACCAAACCACCCAACCAAATAAAACAGCAGCAGCAGCAGCAGCAGCAGCAGCAGCAACAATAACAACATCAACAAACCCCAAACTGATTTGCTTAGTCCCCAGCAGGCATAAAATCAGAAAATGCCAAAGCGCCATGAGAAAACGCCAGCTGGTCGCAAAATATTTCGTGTTTGGAGCTCAGTGAAGCAGTCGAGGGTCAAGCATTACCAGGGAAATACTCACCCAATTCCCTAAGTGGTAGTAGCAGGCTTTAGGCTGTTTCTTCTACTGCTCACTGTGGTAGCTGTGTGGCCCTGCCAGCACTGACACTTTTTTCTCTAGTTGATTGCCCCTGCGTTGGTATTTCCCTTTGGTGCAATCTCTGGACTTCACTGGCTCCAGATGTCTCACCCTCTTGCCTCTGCTGGCACCCAGGCGGGAGGACAAGGTAGAAATGGTCCAGGGGCCACTGAATGGATCCATATGGAGAGAAGTAGGTGTGGCTTTTGGGCCTCCGAAATTTGCATGAGAATCCTGATTCTTATAAGGTGTTGCTCATCACTTGCTCAATTGAGAAAACCAGGTACATAGTACCCTGGGGGCTGTTGATCCTGCGTGAATAATGGGTAGTAAGAACCACACAGCTCTGGGTTTGTCTCTAAGCTGTATTTTTTTTTTACTGTTGTATTTGTGTAATCTTCAGGCTTTCCATTTCTACATCATGACAAATAACATCTTGCACGGCAGCAAGGAGGATGAAACGAGATTGTGCATGGACAGCAGCCAGTACATGGTAGTTAGTTCACAGGCATGATAGCTATTGTGATCATTGTCTTTTAAGAATGACTACGTTTTACTGATTGCTTTACATTTATTTACTCCGTGTGTGTGCGTGATTGCATGTGGGTGAGTGTGAGCGTGCACATGCCCACACACCCACATGCCTTGACATATTGTAGTCAGAGGACAGCTTGCAGGAGTCAGTTATTTCCTCCCGCTATAGCGGTTCCGAGGGGGGGGTCAAACTCAGGTCCTCAGGTCTGGCAATAGGCACCCACTAAAACATATTGTTGGCAAGCCCTGGGATTATTATGGCTGACTGTTGATGAGGGATGAACATTCCAATTCAGTGCATTCCAATGAATAGCGATTTTAACTTTGTTAACTTAAAACAACAAAAAAGGTGACATGAAGTTGGAAGGATGGTGTGTGTAGGAGGTCCTGAGAGTAACTGAAAAGTACTCTTAAAACAATGGGATTGCTGCACATGGTTCCCTTTTCAGATTTTTCTAAGTCAAAGTCTGCCTAGAATTTTCAGTGTGAAGAAGTTTTCACTGCTGTTCACGTACAATTCTTTTTTTTTCTTTTTCAACAAGTGAAATAATTATTTAATGCAGTTCTAGGTATCTGACCAAAGGTTTTGTACATACCAGGAAATCCTCTACTACTGATTTGCACCCCCAGACAGACCTGGTAAAGAAGATGCTTGAATCTCTAAAGACCTTCCAAACACTGTCCAATAGCATGACATCCAGGTTGCTTTCTTCTGAAGGCAGTAGAGAGACTTGAGAAAACCTACAAGCTGAAAACTGGGTCTTTCAGGAAGATTCACATTGTAGGAGTGATTTTCCTTCACAAGTGAGTCTAGAAACTCAATAACTTTAATGTTAAAGTTGGCCCCGAGTTTCCTTGTAGCAAGGTAATATTGAAAATATGATTCTAGGCCTAAATGAGGAAAGACTAAAGATTTTTCTGGTAAAATGCAGAATGAGAGAGGATATCCACTCCATTCCTGTTTATAGTGCTCAAAATCTTAGCTACAACAATAAGACAAAGAAGCAAAAGCTAGAGGCAATACAAGTAGAAAACAATCCAATCAGATGACATGATTGTGTACTTAAATAACCCTAAAGATTCCATGAGAAAAAGCTTTGATCTGATAATGAACAAGCAAATATCACTAGTATTTCTGTACTCCAATAACAAACTTGCTGAGAAAAAAATCATGGAAAATTCCATTCATGGTATCTTCAAAATTAATATCTACAAATAAAGCAAAGGAAGTAAGAAACCTCTGCAATGAAAACTTTAAGACACTTAAGAAAGAAATTGATGTGTTCTTGCAGTACCTGTCCTGTAAAGTCTTCTGAAAGACCCAGGCTCCTGGATCGATAGAATATTGTGAAAGCCAGAAAAAAACTGCATGTTCAACACAATCCTCATTCAGATGACAATATCATTTATATAAATAAAAAAACAATTTTAAAATTTTCATGAAAGCACAAAAGACCCCAAATAACCAAAGCATTCTTTTTTTTTTAAATATTTATTTATTTATGTATACAATATTCTGTCTGTGTGTATGTCTGCAGGCCAGAAGAGGGCACCAGACCTCATTACAGATGGTTGTGAGCCACCATGTGGTTGCCGGGAATTGAACTCAGGACCTTTGGAAGAGCAGGCAATGCTCTTAACCACTGAGCCATCTCTCCAGCCCCTAACCAAAGCATTCTTAAGCAGAAAGAACAGTGCTGGAAGTGAACGACAATTTCAGATTACAATACAGAGCCATAGTAACAAAATAACATGGTACTGGTTCAAACGCAACATAGACCAATCAGATGGAGTGTATGAGCCAGAAATAGCTTTCACAGCTATGACCATTTAGTCTTTAAATTTTTTTATTGTTTAGAATTATAATATACTCACATCACTTTCCCCCTTTTCTATTTCTTCCCACCATCCATCCCATGCATCCTCAAATCTCTCTCTCAAATTCACAGCCTCTGTTTCTTTAGTTGTTGCTACATATGTGTATATACTCATTTATATATTACATATATAGTTTATATTCATTTATATATTCATATATATAATCTATACAATATTAGTTGTATGCATAGGATTTCAGGGCTGACCACTTTGGAGCTCTTTGCTGGGGAAGATTATTTTTTCTGTTCTCATTATTCTTTAGTTGCTATGGTGTCTTGGATAAGAATGGTCCCCATATGCTCATATTCTTGTAAGCGTGGTCATCAGGGAATGGCACCATTTGAGAGGGATTGAGAGGTATGGTTCTGTTGGAGTAGATGGGGCCTTGTTAGAGGAAGTTGTCACTGGGGATGGGCTTTGGGCTTTTAAAAGCCCAGTCTCATCCCAGCATCTCTCTCTTCCTGCTGCCTATGGATCTGGATGTAGAACTTTCAGATCCTTCTCTAGTGCTATATCTGCCTGCTTGTTGTCATGCTCCTTGCTATGATGACAATGGACTAAACCTCTGAATTTGTAAGCCAGCCCCAATTAAATGCTTTTCTTTATAGGAGTTACTGTGGTCATGGTGTCTCTTCACAGCAATAGAAACCCTAACCAAGACAGTTGCCTATAGTTCTTTGTCTAGGGTTGAGGCCCCAGGGGTTGTCCCCTTCATTGTTAGTATATCTTTTTGAGCTTCTTTGTTCAGATCTTCTTTGGCAGCCATAACCACCTAACTTTTGTGATACTGTGAGGAGGAAGAAAGTGGTATAAAAGGAAGAGGAGGGAGTATAAGAAAAGTTAGTGAAGGGAAGAAATGACAAACTATTAGATTTTTTTCTTACATGCAGAATTTATGTTTAACTATATATGTATTTATTATATGACATCAAAGCAAAAAGGGGTCCATTTAGAAGGAAGAGGACAAAATGGTAGTTAGTAGACTAATATGACTGAACTATAATGAAATATATCTGAGGAGTTAAAGCAATAGCTTAGTTAGTAAAGTGTTTGCTACGCAAAGCCATGGCACCCATGTAAGAGCCTAGTGTGTGACTATAATCCCAGTGTGGGTAGAGGTGGGTGAACCCTAGGATCTCACTGGATAGCAGTCTGGCTAAAACAGCAAGCTTCCAGTTTAATGAGAAGCTTTATCTCAGGGGAATAAGCCAAAGAGCAATCGAAGATAACACCCTACATCTTGCTCTATATACCACACACACATGCATGGGGTCATACACATATGTACACACACACACACACACACACACACACACACACACACACACAGAGGGGGAGGCTATAGGAGAAAGAAATACTGAAAAACAGTTGAAGAAAGGAGTAGGGCCTCCACACATCTGCACATACATGATAAATACATAAGTGTCATATACAAATATATATGAATATGCCATAATAAAATGCAGTATATTATTTTGTGTATTGACTGAAAATTTAGTAAAGTACTTCTCTGAGGTGTTCAGCAGTAAATATTATAAGCTAAGTAAGTAAAAAATACAGCTGGGAAACAAAAAATAAATCCTCAACTCTTCTTGTTAACAGAATAGCTACCATATGCTGTGGTAACAACCCCAGGCTTCAGGCATTTAATACAATGAAAACAGTATTTTATCAGTCATGTTTTACGTTTAACATGGTTCAATACAAGTGATTTTTCCCCATGTCTTCCCTCAGTAGCATCACCAGAGAACATCTCAACTATGTCCTGAGCCTTTTATTAAAGGCCAAGGCAAATTGGAAGAATCATATGGACACCTACTAATATAGAAGCTTTCTGAAATATATACATATATAAAAGGGATCTCTATGGAGTCACCAAATAATAGGGTAATCAGTGTCCCAACTAGCCATCTGTTGCCACCAAGTAAAACCTCCAGTGTCAGGGATGGGTTACTTCTTGTCAAGTCATTGGCGAAATAAGTTTCATGGAAACACCCAAACATCACAGGCTATTCCAAAAGCTATTGGTTCCTCTCCATAACCTGATTCTAAGGCTCTATTGTTGAAGACAACACTTACACCATGGAGCACAGGGAATTCTAGCTGATGCCTAACTAGAAACTTCATCCCTGCTGAATAGCATTCACGTTACTGGAAGGGACTCTGCATGCTATTGGAGGAGGAAGGTAATTGTCTATGTCACCCAGTTGCAAATGTATTGTGACCTGTAGGAGTGGCATATCTGCAGGATATACTGGTGTAACAGCTTCCCAAATGTTATGGGAGAGACTGACCATGGTTTGTTGGGATTTGAGGTTCACCCCATATCCTGGATCCCACACCTGACACTGCCAAAGTGGAAAAGAGCCCGGGTCTTTTCCCATAGATAGGCCATGGGTCTAGGGACAAACCTAAGGCTATTACCATGCTGAAGGCACATAGCAATGAAATGACTCCTAAGGACAGATCAGGACTTGGCTCAACCCTCATCTGAGAAACTTCTTGCAGTAGACGGGGATTAACACAGAGACACAGAGCTGGACCATGTGCAGATAGTGAGACACTTTAGAACACTCAGTCCTAAAAGAATGACTTTATCCACCCCCTCCCTCAAGACTCGGGGATCTAGGTGGAAGAGGGGCTTCTAAAAGGAGGGTAAGAGCAAAAAGCAGTGGATGACTTTAAGCGAACAGTGTTCTCCTTATACAATAGGCCTGATGTGTATGTGAGCTCACAGAGACTTTGATAACATATACAAGACCTTCACGGGTTCAAGCCACATGGGGTCCCAGCACTGAGAGGGGGAGTGGACACAAGGCCTTGCTCCTAACCAAGAATCTGTGTGCAACTGATACCTTCTTATAAACAGAAAATCATTTTTCCCCCAATAGAGTGTCTCTGGGTGTTCAGCCACAATCCAGGGCAGGCCTCATACTCAGGAGTTGTTGGCCGCCACAAAACAAACTCTGCTTTTGTTTTACTTCACCTTATTTTGGCATGTTTTGATTTCCATTTTTTGTGGGTTATTTTTATGTTGGTCTTTTTTAATTTTTGAAAGGGGAGAGACAGAGAGAGAGAGGGAGAGAAAGAATAAAGTAGGAGATGGGGGAAGATCTAGGAGGAGTTGGGCTTGGGGGAGGTGAACATAATCAAAATATATCACATGAAAAATAGTTAAATCAAAAAATAATAAAAACAAGAAAAAGAAAAGGCCAGGGTAAGAGAACTCTGAGAAGTCTGACAAAGAAATACTTGTTTGGTAGCTGTAATGCCAATCATACTTGATAGCTCTTGGTAGTTCATCTTGGAAATAAGCCCAAGTCTCTGATGCTCTTAAGCAGATGCGGAGCTATTCCAAACCTGTATCTCCTCTCACCCCAGGGATGTCTTTAAGCAGGACCATATTTTTTTTATCATCTCTTTTGAAATCTACTCAAAATGGCTCAATTAGTGTCTGGGACATTACTATTTCCAGTCACACTGGTTTACTATAGGAATATTTGCTGCCACTGCCTGGCTTATTACATGCCTTAAATGTTCAGGGTATCTGATGATTTAGGAAGGAAGTTCCTTTGGGGAGCCAAGCAGCTCTCCGAAGCTATCTCATTTAGAAGGGTTTCTTCGCCCCACCTATCAAGAGTAAAACTTTGAACTCACAGATCTTGCAATTATATGCTTTTTAGCTTGTTCTATTTTCCTTAACTACATTTAAATGATTAATTAGTTAATTAATTGTGTGTATACCTGTGTGTCCACACACCCTTGTCATTCCACTGTGTGCGTGCATGTGGATGTAACTTACAGGAGTCTCTTCTCTCCTTCTACCATGCTGGGTGTGGAGATTGAACTCAGAATGTCAGAACAGGCAGCAAGCACCTTAGCCTGCTGAGCCATCTTGCACATTGTCATAGTAGGGGTTTGTATTACTGTGAAGAGACACTGTGACCATGGCAACTCCTTTTTTCGTGTTTTTATCATTACTTTTAAAAAAAAATTGTTTTTATTGAGCAAAATATTTTTTTCTGCTCCCCTCCCTTCCTCTCCTCTCTCCTCCTACCCTCTCCCCTGGTTCCCATTCTCCCAATTTACTCAAGAGATCCTGTCTTTTTGCATTTCCCATGTACATTAGATCCATGTATGTCTCTCTTAGGGTCCTCTTTGTTGTCTAGGTTCTCTGGGATTTTGAATTGTAGGCTGCTTCTTTTGCTTTATGTCTAAAAGCCACTTAGGAGTGAGTACACATGATATTTGCCTTTCTGGGTCTGGGTTACCTCACTCAATATGATGTTTTTTAGCTCCATCCATTTGCCCTCGAATTTCAAGATGTCATTATTTTTTTATGCTGTGTAGTACTCCAATGTGTAAATGTACCACATTTTTCTTATCCATTCTTCGGTTGAGGGGCATTTAGGTTGTTTCCAGGTTCTGGCTATGACAAACAATGCTGCTATGAATGTAATTGAGCACATATCCTTGTGGCACGATTGAGCAGCCTTTGGATATACACCCAAAAGGGGTATTACTGGGTCTTGAGGAAGGTTGTTTCCTACTTTTCTGAGAAATCATCATACTGAAATCCAAAGTAACTGTACCAGCTTGCATTCCTACCAGCAATGCAGGAGTGTTCCCTTTTCCCCACATACTTTCCAACATAAGTTGTCATCAGTGTTTTTGATCTTGGCCATTCTTACAGGTGTAAGATGGAATCTCAGAGTTGTTTTGATTTGAATTTCTCTGATAGCTAAGGATGTTGAACATTTCCTTAAGTTTCTTTCAGGCATTTTAGAATCCTCTGTTGAGGGTTCTCTGGTTAGGTCTGTACTCCATTTTTTATTGGATTATTTGTTCTTTTGATGACCAATTTCTTGAGTTCTTTGTATATTTTGGACATCAGCCCTCTGTCAGATGTGGGGTTGGTGAAAATCTTTTCCCATTCTGTGGGCTGCTGTTTTGTCTCGTTGACAGTGTCTTTTGCTTTACAGAACCTTTTCTGCTTCAGAAGGTCCCATTTATTAATTGTTTCTCTCAGTGTCTGTGCTACTGGGGTTATATATTCAGGAGGTGGTCTTTGATCCATTTGGACTTGAGTTTTTCATATGAAAATAGATATGAATCTATTTTTATTCTTCTACATGTTAATATCCAGTTATGCCAGCACCATTTGTTGAATATGCTTTCTTTTTTCCATTTTATATATTTTGCTTCTTTGTCAAAAATCAGGTGTTCATAGGTGTGTGGATTAATATCTGGGTTTTCGATTTGGTTCCATTGGTCTTCCTGTCTGTTCTTATGCCAATAACAGGCTGTTTTTAGTACTGTAGCTCTGTAGTAGAGTTTGAAGTCAGGGATTGTGATGCCTCCAGAAATTCCTTTATTGCACAGGATTGTTTTGGCTATTCTGAGTTTTTTTGCTTTTCTATATGAAGTTGAGTACCATTCTTTTGAGGCCTATGAAAAATTTTGATGGGCATTGCATTGAATCTGTAGATTGCTTTTGGTAAGACTGCCATTTTTACTATGTTAATTCTATCTACCCAAGAGCATGGGAGATTTTTCCACTTTCTGGCGTCTTCTTCAATTTCTTTCTTCAAAGATTTAAAGTTCTTGTCATACAGGTCTTCCACTTGTTTGGTTAGAGTTACTCTGAGATATTTTATGCTATTTGTGGCTATTGTGAAGGTGATGTTTCTCTAATTTCTTTCTCAGTCCATTTATCATCTGTGAAAAGGAGGGCTACTGACTTTTTAGAGTTAATCTTGTATCCTGCTAGCAGACCTGTCCAGTGGTGAGAGTGGGGTTTCGAAGTCTCCCACTATTAGTGTGTGTGGTTTAATGTGTGACTTAAGCTTTAGTAGTGTTTTTTTTTAACATATGAGGATGTCCTTGTATTTGGGCCATAGATGTTCAGTGTTGAGATTTCCTCTTGATGGATTTCTCCTGTGACCAATATGAAATGTCCTTCTTGGTCTCTTTTGATTGATTTTAGTTCAAAGTCTATTTTGTTAGATATTAGTATAGCTACACCAGCTGGTTTTTTAGGTCCATTTGATTAGAATTTTTTTTCCCAACTCTTTACTCTGAGGTTGTCTTTGAGGTTGAGGTGTGTTTCTTGTATACAGCAGAAGAATGAATTCTGTTTTTATATCCAATCTGTTCACCTGTGTTTTTTTATAGGTGAGTTGGTTCTATTTATATTAAGGGATATTAATGACCAGTGATTGCTAGTTCCTGTTATTTTAGTTTTTGTTATTCGTAATGTGATTGTGTGCATTTTTCCCTTCTTTGTGATTTGCTGCTGTGAGGTCAACTATTGCCTGTGTTTTTGTGGATGTAGCTGATTTTCTTGGGTTGGAGTTTTACTTCTAGTACTTTGTGTAGGGCTGGGTTTGTGGGTAGGTATTGGTTAAATCTGGTTCTGTCATGGAATATCTTGTTTTCTCCTTCAATGGTCATTGAAAGTTTTTCTGGGTATAGTAGTCTGGGCTGGCATCCATGGTCTCTTAATGTCTGCATAACACTTGACAGGACCTTCTGGCTTTCATTGTCTTTAATGAGAAGTCAGGTGTAATTCTAATAGGTCTGCCTTTACATGTTACTTGGTCTTTTTCCATTGCTGCTCTTAATATTCTTTCTTTATTTTGTATGTTTAGTGTTTTGATTTTTATGTGGTGAGGGGACTTTTTTTTGATCCATTCTATTTGGTGTTCTGTAAGTTTCTTGTATCTTCATATGCATATCTTTCTTTAGGTTGGAAATGTTTTCTTCTATCATTTTGTTGACTATATTTTCCGTGCTTTTAAGTTTGACTTCTCCTTCTCCTATCCCTATTAATCTTAGGTTTGGTCTTTACATGGTGTCCCATATTTTCTGGATATTTTATGCTAAACTTTTGTTAGATTTAATATTTTCTTTGACAAATGAGTCTATTTCCTCTATTGTATATTCAGTGCTTGAGATCCTCTCTTCCATTTCTTGTATTTTGCTTTTCCTCTGATTGGTATATTTGGGGCTGTCTCTCTGGTGGTTAATCTTCCAGGTGACAGTGAATCCAAGGCTCATATGGTTACTCCTTGTGGTGTAGTCAGGGCCATGGTTCCAGTCACCCCGGAGGTCATTAGGTGTTTCTGGAGGTCGCTCAGTACTCTTGTGGGTCACTCTGCAATCCCGGGTGTTGTTCAGCCCTGATCCCATGGATCAGATTGCTTGCTTGGGGCTGCTCCTGCTGAGGTTGATGCCTTGTGCTTGCTCTGGCAGAGTTCACTGGCTCAGGCCTGCTCCAGCAGAGGTCTCTGACTGGGGCCTACTTGCTCAGGGGTTGCTCCCTTGTACTTGCTCCTGTGGAGGCCACTGCCTTTGGCCTGCTCCAGCTGTGGTTGCTGGCTCAGACCTGCTCTAGTGGAAGTCACTGGCTCAGTCCTGCCCTGGTCCTGTGGAGGTTACCGCCTCAAGCCTGCCTTTGCACGTGTTGCTGGCTCAGTCCTGCTCCTGTGGAGGTGCTGCCTCAAGCCTGCTTCAGCTGAGATCACTGGCTCAGGCCTGTTCCTACAGATGTCCCTGGCTTGGGTCTGCTCCTGTGGAAGTCCCTAGCTTGGGCCTGCTCCTTCGGAGGTCCCTGATTTGTGCCTGGTCCCACAAAGGTCTCTGGGTTGGACCTGACAGTGACAACTCTTATAAAGGAAAACATTGGATTGGGGCTGGCTTACAGGCTCAGAGGTTTAGTCTATTTTTGTCATGTCAAGAAGCATGGTGACATGCAAGCAGACATGGTGGCATGCAGGCAGAAGGAGCTGAGAGGTCTGCATCTTGATCTGCAGGTGGCAGGAAACTGTGTGCTACACTGGGCATAGCTTGAGCATATGAGACCTCAAAGCTTGCCCCAGCAGTGACACACTTCCTGCAACAAGGGCACACCTCCTAAGATTACCACTCCCTAAGTATCAAGGTTTCAAACCCAAGCTTCTTTGTGGGCCATTCCTGTTCAAACCACCACACAGACCCTCATTATAGTCTTTCTTTCTTTCTTTTTTTTTTTTTTTAAAAAACTTAAACATTTAAGGGTGGTCTCCTCCATCTGAAATGTTAGTTTGTGCTAATGCTACTAACTTGTAGGAATGAAATGAGGTTAAAACAAGATGCCCACTGTAGGATAGATGACAGTTTAAGGAGAACAATGTGTAGGGAAGATAGTAGTAGTCCTACCTCTTCCCTGTGGAGTTCAAGCAGCAGAATGTTGGAGCCACAGAGTGATAACTATAATAAACTAGCAAGTATGCCTTAGTAACTTGGAAATTATTGATAGAGCTAGAGGTTTTTTTATGAATGCAGTTATATCTGTTTTTCTTTGTTATTCAATTCACTTGATTTATTTGATGGCATATCGTGAGCCCCTCTGTGGCTGGATAGCATGATTTAGTCTTAGGGCTTTAGTAGTGATGTAGAGCATGGAAATGACCATGTGACTTAGCTTCAAAGTTGGGTGATGGTAGTGGTACATGTCGTCTCCCTTCTTCTCCAAGGAGTTTTGGAGAATAATTGTTTAGTGGGTACTAGGAGGGAGATGAACTAGGACCTAGAATTGAGAGCCCTTGAAAATAGAAGGATAATGAGATTTCTAGAAAATGCAGGTGTGGTGGAGAGGTGGGTTCACGGAAGACAGCAGTTATAAAAAAGGGGACCAGTAGTCCGGAAGAAAAAGGAGGTGAACAAGTAGCTGATGGGGGACCTGGGTTTATAGGTCAGCTGCTAGAGTGCTTGTTTAGCATGCATGAAGCCTCGGGTTCCAGCCCCAGCACCTCAGAAACTAACTGGGCATGGAAATGCACTCCTGTAATTGGAGCACTTAGGAGGTACAGGCAGAGGATTAAAAGTTCGACGTCATCCTTACTTCTGTAGAAAGTCTGAGGTCTGCCTGGAATACAGTGGACCCTCACCAAAAAGGAAAAAAAAGAAAAAAAAAGGCAAGGAAAGGGGACAAGGAAGCTATCCCACTGATGTGTGAAAAGGAACTTTAAGTAACTTTAACCACTAACATCCATCCTGTGAAACTAAACTGCTGAAGTAACTGCCTCCTTCGGGCTACCGTATTTATTTATTTATTTTTATAACTGCTACCAAATGACTCTGGTTTTTAATTCTTTACTTTCCATTTTATGGCCCACAGTTTCCTTCAAGTGTGTGAGTGCCCTCTCCAGATGGACTGTGGACCTCATTTGGGAAGAAGGGCAGGGCAGCCGATTTTCATCTGTGCCTTTAAGAACTCTCTAGGTAGCCCTAAAATACATAAAAGCCCAAATGCTGGACAGGAAATTTAGCCATGTCTCTTGCCGAATGGGGATCGGATTTGAGTCAGTTTGATTTTTCTTTTCCTGTTGGGCAAGACTACTGGCCTTGTAGACCGGCTGGAGCACCAGCAGAATAGGGTGGGTTCGTGCAGGGCACAAGACAGTTCTGGCTAGGTGACGCTTTTTATTCTGAAATTGCTTTCTGTGCAGACATTCCTGGTGATTCTGGGTGCTTCATTTCGATCTTGGCCATATGGCCCTGCTCCCAAAATTCCTCAGGCTCTTCCAACTTCTGTTCTCCCACCACGTGGCCACAAATTGACTCCTCACTTTGCCTGGAGCTTTTAATTGGTTTAAATAATAAACTCCCCAAGTCTTTGTTTGTTGGCACACAGAACTCCTTGCGCAATTGCAAATGAGTCGGGCAACCTGCTTTGATTTGGTGATTAGTCATAGCTCTTAATTATTTTTACAATTTCCACCTGAGCGATCAGGAAATGAAGCGCCAGACACACTTCCAGCAAGTTGCAAAGAACCTAACTATGGTATTTCCTTATTGACTGTTTCCGCGCCTGGGAGAGGGCTACACAGTGGTGTTGTGGCTTGGGAGGTGGGCGTCGTTTGGCTGAAGTCAAGTTCTGGCATTTTAAGCTGATTCCTGTCAGACTCTGGGAAGTGATGGAGACAGATTAAATCACATAGCCTAAAAAGGGACTCCCCCACCCCCTTATCAGAGCTCGAGGCTCCAGTCACATCATAGCATAAATACGGAAAACATGGATGGCTTTGGGAAGCCAGAGTTTTCCTCTTGTCTCAAAAGAAGACGTTTTTTTGTTTAAGGCGTTTTTGTTGTGTTTTGCTTTGCTTTGCTTTCGTTTATTTTCCTACCTCATCAGTGCAGATGGCCGATTAGCAATGCCTTTGGGTTTTGTTTGTGTCTGTTGTCTTTTCCTTTGGAGGTCAGGTCTCTGAACTTCTGAAACGGAACCATCAGCAAATGTAATACAGACATTTTTTTTTTTTTTGGAAGAGGGGTTTGTTTTTCATTTGAAATGTCTTATGAAAATCCCCATATGGCTCTGTTTCCTTTGTTGCGGATGTATTTATTCACCCCAGCAGTGACCCAGTGCCATCTCTGCCCCTCTCTGCTTCTCGAGAGGACTAAGTTCAGGGGTGTGCTGTGAAGCTCTTTCTCATCAGCTCTCCTCCCACAGTCCTGAGGTCTGCCATACCGCACCTTGGGCAACCCTTGAGCGGGCTATTTGGGACAAATGTTAACACAGCCCCCCTTCACTGCTTGTGTGTTTGTGTGTGTGTGTGTGTGTGTGTGTGTGTGTGTGTGTGTGTGTGTGTGGCAGAGACCAGGAAACACTGGCAGTGGTTTAGCAAGGCTCTGTGGTCTGTCCAGCGGAGGGGAGCAAAGATCATGGATTCTGAAGACAGGTGGGTTTGGGCATGAATCTCAGTCCAGCAAAGTAATAAGCCAAGTGAACCCAGGAACATCTCACAACAGTTGGAACCTTACAGTCAACATTTTCATCTCAAAAGGATCTTAAGATCTCCCATGTGAGATTGTTTGGGAAGGGTCAACAAAATATTGTATCAAATATAGTTGTGACTTGACTTGGCACAGCGTAGGCGTTCCAGAAATGGTCAGTCTTTCGGAGGGGGTTCTTGCTCTCCTTCCAAATGATGAAATGCTCTTGTCTGATTAATGCTTGCCTTAGGGACTTTTCTATTGCTGTTATAAGATACCACAATCAAAGCAACTTATCAAAGCACAAGTGTCCTTAGGGCTTACAGTTTCAGAGAGAGTTTTGGGGAGCATGCCAAGAGGAAGACAGGTACTCGCTGGAGCAGTAGCCGAGAGCACACATCCCGAGGGGCAACCAGGAGGCAGAGTGAACTAACTGGGAATGTGGGCTTTTGAAATCTCAAAGTGTGTCCCCAGTGACGCACTTCCTCCAACAAGGCCACACTTCCTAATCTCTTCCCAAACATTTTTACCAACTGGGAGCCAAGTATTAAAGTGTAAGGAGCCTTCTTATTCAAGCCAGCACAGTTCTCTGCCTAGCTTCTCTTCCCTGGGCTCTCAAAAACCCCAAGGTGGCTTGGATGATTTCTGTTATTCCTGTTTGTCAGCCATCTGGTTGCAGCCTCTTCTCATTCCATTAGACTTATAGTATGATTTGAGAGCACAATATGATCATATATGACCTCTTTCCTCATAATGAACTCTATGTTTTGTAGACATTATTGAGCTAGGCACTGGCAGATGTCACTTATAAAAAGCTTCATTTCTTAAGTGTTTCACAGGGATGCTGAAGAGTCTAGATTCTTTCCAGAGATTCACTCTGAGCTCCATCCATTGATAGAGGTTAAAATAAGGAGACACATGCTAAAATTATTTAGTGCTCCATTGTTTGAATGCACACGGAGTATTCATAAAGCCCCGGGTTTCCTCGTTAGCTTCCTATAAAGTAGGTATGGGTAGGTATATGCCTGTAATCACAGAGCATAGGAGGTAGACTCAGGAGGGTTAGAAGTTTAAAGTCATCCTTAGCCACATACTGAATTTGTGGTCAGCTTGGCATGCATAAGACCCAGTCTCAACAAAGAAACAAAGAAACAAACATTTCTATTTTCATCATCAAATCTTCAGTAAAGTCTCAATAAACTCTAAGGATAGTTCTTTTTAATTTAATTTAATTTTGTTTTATTGCATGATTTCTCTGCATAGCTGTGACTGTCCTGGCTTTACTCTGCCCTGGAACTCAGAGATCCACCTGCCTCTGCCTCCTATGTGTGGGGATTAAAGCTGTGCGCCACCATACCCAGCTCTACAGATTGTTCTTAACTCTTTCTACTTGCTGTCTTGGTTTGGGTTTCCATCGCTGTGAAGAGACACGGTGACCACAGCAACTCTTATAAAGGAAAATGTTCAATTTGGGGGAGCTTGCTTACAGTTCAGGGGTTCAGTCCATTATCATGAAGGGGAGCATGGTGGCACGCAGGCAAACATGGTGCTGGATACAACTTGATCAGAAGGCAACTTGATCAGTTGAAGTAGACTGTCACACTGAACTAATCTTGAGCAAAAGAGAC
>NC_022026.1:14179561-14180964 GCF_000317375.1 Microtus ochrogaster
AGACTGTCACACTGAACTAATCTTGAGCAAAAGAGACCTCAGAGGCTACCCCCAAAGTGTCACACTTCTTCCAACAAGGCCATACCTACTTCAAAAAAGCTGCACCTCCTAATAGTGACACTCCCTTAGGGCTTATAGGGGCCAATTACATTCCAACTACCACAGTTGCTAGAATATTATTTGGATGAAATCAGAGGAAAATTGATTACACAGAGGGAGGCGTTGACTGATAGATGAACCGGAAACAGTGATGTAAATTTAGAGGTGACTGGTAAAATCAGAATGGATTTATGGATTGCAGGCATTCATTAGTGTCTTCCCGTGACTTGACAAACCTGTTCTAAAGATCACCTTTCCTGGAAAGTAGGCGATTATCAGTTAAAGCAGTGTGTGTTAGCACATTGTGGGGCCAAGTTTCTGCAGTTCAGATGACTGGCTACATCTCCAGAGAACCCAGGTTTAATCCTGGGTACCCTCTGGCTGCTTAAAATCACCTGCAACTCACAGGGGATCCAGCACCCTCTCCTGGCCTCCATTGGGACCTGGCATACAATTCATACATAGGCACACATGCAGGCAAATCAGCCATATGCACACATACAAAATAAAATCATTTCAAATGAAATATTTTGAAACATTTCTATTTCTTGTTTAGGCCTTATGCTATATGTCTTCTGCTATTTCTTGTTTAGGCCTTATGCTGTATGTCTTCTGCCATTCGGCTGACTCTTCTCCACCTAGCCCTCGCTCAGAATGCCACATTTAGAGAAGTCCTGTGGTTGTGCTGACATGTAACAATTCTTACAGCTTTTGATCATACATTTCCAACTAAGTTAAGTCACAGTGCCATGTGGAACTTCCAAATAACTGGGGAAGCCCAAATCCTGCCTTGTGCATGAATCTTCTTTTTGTGGTTTTATTATTTTATGTATATTACTGTTTTCCCTGCATGCATACCTGTGTCACCCAAGCAGGTTTGCTCACCACAGAGGCCAATGTTGGATTCCCTGGGACTGCTGTTACAGATGGTTATGTCACCATGTGGGTGCTGGAATTTGAACCTCGGTCCTCTGGAAGAGTAGCTAGCACTCCTAAGCACTGGTTCATCTCTGCCACCCCTTGGGTCTGGATCCTTTGCCTGGCTCCTCACTAGACAGAAGGGGACTGGAAATAGCTGGTGAACAACACGGCCACAGAGGGGATCAAGAGGACAGATTCTGTAGATTTGAAGACGGAAGACATCTAGCATGTAGCTCAGCATAGCATACTGGCCTTGGAAATTTATTCATTCTTGACCACCTGGATCCAACAGGCATTTATAGAGCCAGGTATTCTTTTAAGAACTGATGCCCTTCAATAGAAGAATGGATGAAGAAAGTATGGAATATATACATATTAGAGTA
>NC_022026.1:14181626-14183523 GCF_000317375.1 Microtus ochrogaster
GGGCGGTCCTTGGACTTCCCACAGGTCAGGGAACCCTGATGGCTCTTCAAGCTGATGAGGGAGAGGGACTTAATCGGGGGAGGGGAAGGGAAATGGGAGGCGGTGGCGGGGAGGAGGCAGAAATCCTCAATAAATAAGTAAATTAAAAAAATACTTTAATTGCAAAAAAAATAAAAAATAAAATTAAAAAAAAAGAACTGGGGCTACATTGTAATGGCAGGAGAGTTAGACAGCAAGCTGTTTCTCTTGGTAGTATTCCCTGAATTGACAACCAATTTGCATTCTCTTCACATTCTTTCAGGCTATGGCCTTCTAACTGCTCTCTGGTGGAGCAGAGAAGTTACCAGCTTTTTTCCCCATGGTTCTTTTAGGGAGCACAGCATCGCTGGCCTCATTCTAGCAATTGTTCCACTCGGCAGTCCTTTGATATTGTTGCTTCAGCTTCTCGCCGTCTTAGGATATCTAGGACTTCACTAGTAACATTCTTGTGCTGAGCCCTCAGTGGGTTTTTGTTTTATTATAAGAATTTGTGTTCTTGAGGAACAAAGTCCCTTGGAGCCCTCTGAATCACCCAAACTACTTCCCTGTTGGTCACATTAGGTTCTAGTTTTCTGGGCCCTTTGTTTAGACCCTGAAGGTCTGCTGTCACTTTCCCATGCAGTGTTGTATGCTACTTAAGGGCACTAGTTGTGGTCTCAGATAAAATGGGCTTAAATATTAATTCTATCAGGCCCCAAACTTCTGTTTCCACGTCTCTAAAGTGGTGGCACTAGCAATATCTGTCCCACAGGGGTGTTTGACAATTATATTTCCTGCATGTAAATTATTTTTTTCTCTTTTTTATTTAAAATGTTTTTCATTTTACATACCAACCACAGTTCCCCTCCCTCCCCTTCTCCCACTCCCTTAACCCTCCCCCTTCCCACCCCTCATCTATTCCTCAGATGGGGGAAGATCTCCCTTGGGCAGTCATTAAAGTCTGGCATACCAAGTTGAAGTAGCACCAAGCCCCTTGCCCCTGTATCTAGGCTGAATAAGGTATACAACCAGAGGAAATGGGCTTCAAAAAGCTAGTTCATGTACCCAGGATAAGTCCTGGTCCCGCATCCAGGGATCCCACAACACATCAAGCCACATAACTGTTACCCACATTCATGAGACCTAGGATGGACTCATGCAGGTTCCCTACTTGTCAGTCCAGAGTTTGTGAACTCCTACTAGTTTGGGTCAGCTATCTCTGTGGTTTTCCCCATCATGACCTGAACACCCCTTGCTCATGTGATCCCTCCTCCCTCTCTTCAACTGAACTCTAGGAGCTCACCCAGTGCTTGGCTGTGGGTCACATCTGCTTCCATCAGTTACTGGATATAGATTCTATGTTGAGAAGTAGGGGAGTCACTAATCTGATTACAGGGCAAGGGCAGTTCAGGCACGCTCTCCACTATTGCTAGGACTCTTAGCTGGGGTCATCCTTGTGGATTCCTGGGAATTTCCCTAGCACCAGGTTTCTCCCTAACCCCATAATGGCTCCCTCTGTAATGATATCTTTTTCCTTGATCTCCCCTGTCCTTCTCCCAACTTGGCCTTCTAGATCCCTCATGTTTTTACCCCCATCCCTTCCCTTCTCTTTTATCCCCTCCCAGCTTACCCAAGAGATATTAATATTTCCCCTTTTAGGGCCCTCTATGGATGTCCCTCTTTGGGTCCTCCTTTTTGCCTAACTTCTCTGGGGTTGTGGATTGTAGCCTGGTTATCCTTCGCTTTACATCTAATACACACTTATGAGTGAGAACATATGTTTGTCTTTCTGAGTCTGGGTTACTTCACACAGGATGTTTTTTTTTCTAGTTCCATCCATTTGCCTGCAAATTTCAAGACATCATTTATTTATTTATTT
>NC_022026.1:14184828-14193534 GCF_000317375.1 Microtus ochrogaster
GTGAATTAATATCAGGAACTTTGATTCAATTCCATTGATTCAGGTGTCTGCTTTTCTGCCAATACCAAGCTGTTTTTTATTACTATAACTGTATAGTAGAGCTTGAGGTCAGGGATGGTGATGACTCTGGAAGTTTCTTTTCTTTCTTTCCTTATTTCTTTCTTTCAAAAAAGATTTATTTATTATGTATACAATGTTCTGCCTACCTGTATGACTACAGGCCAGAAGAGGGCACCAGATCTTATCACAGATGGTTGTTAGCCACCATGTGGTTGCTGGGAATTGAACTCAGGACCTCTGGAAGAGCTCTCAGTGCTCTTAACTGCTAAGGTATCTCTCCAGTCCTGGAAGTTTCTTTATTGTATGGGATTCTTTTTATCTATCCTGGGTTTTTTGGTTTTCCATATGAAGTTGAATATTGGTCTTTCGAGGCCTGTGAAGAATTGTGTTGGAATTCTGATGGGGATTTCATTGCATCTGTAGATTACTTTTTGTAAGATTGCCATTTTTACTATGTTGGTCCTACCTATCCAAGAACATGGACGATTCCATTTTCTGATATATTCTTCAGTTTTTTTCTTCAGAGTCTTAAAGTTCTTGTCATACACATCTTTCACTTGTTTGGTTAGAGTTACCCCAAGATATTTTATGTTATTTGTGGCTACTGTAAAGGATGACATCACTCTGATTTCTTTCTTAGCCGGTTTATCATTTGCATATAAAGGGGCTACTTATTTTTTTGAGTTAGTCTTGTATCCTACCACATTACTGAAGATGTTTATCAGCTGTAGGAGTTCACTGGTAAAATTTTTGGGCTCACTTATGAATACTAGCTATCATCTTCAAATAGTGAAAGAGTGATTTCTCTTTCAATTTGTATCCCCTTGATCTCCTTTTGTTGTCTTATTGCTCTAGCTAGAACTTTGAGTACTATATTGAGAAATATAGAGAGAGTGGACAGCCTTGTCTTGTTTCTGATTTTTGTGGGATTGCTTCCAGTTTCTCTCCATTTAGTTTGATGTTGATTGTTGGCTTGGTGTATATATTGTCTTTACTATGTTTAGGAATAATTCTTGTATTCCTGCTCTCTCCAAGACCTTTATCATAAAGGGATGTCGGATTTTGTTGAAGGTTTTTCAGCATCTAATGAGATGATCATGCGCTTTTTATTTTTCAGTTTGTTTGTATGGTGGACACATTGACTCGTTTTCATATGTTGAACCATCCCTGCATGTCTGGGATGAAGCTTATATCATGGTAAATGATTTTTTTATGTGTTCTTGGTTCTTGGATTCAGTTTGTCAGTATCTTATTAGCATTTTGCATCAATGATCGTGAGGAAGATTGATCTCTTTCTTAGTTGTGTCTTTGTGTGATTTGGGTATCTTGGTAGCTGTAGCTTTGTAAAAAGAATTTGGCAGTGTTCTTTTGTTTCTATTGCATAGAACGATTTGAGGAGTATAGGTATTAGCTCTTCTTTGAAATTGAAATTCTGGTAGAATTCTGAGCTGAAACCATCTGGCCCTGGGGTTTTTTTTTATTATTTTATTGGGAGGATTTTGATGACTGCATCTGTTTCCTTGCAGGTTATAGGTCTATTTAAATTGTTTATCTGGTCTTGATTTAATTTTGGTATGTGGTACCTATCCAGAAAATAGTTCATTTGTTTTACTTTTTCTATACATGTTTTTTTGAAGTATAACCTGACAATTCTCTGGATTTCCTCAGTGTCTGTTATTATATTCCCCTTTGCATTTCTGATTCTATTAATTTGGATATTCTCTCTCTGTCTTTTGATTAGTTTGGTTAATTGTTTGTCTCTATTGTTGATTTTATCAAGGAACCTAGTCTTTGCTTCATTGATTCTTTGTTTTGTTCTCTTTGTTTCTACTTTATTGATTTCAGCCCTCAATTTGATCATTTCCTGGTGTCTAGTCCTCCTGGGTGAGTTTGTTTCATTTGTTATAGAGCATTCAGCTGTGTTGTTAAGTTACTTGTAAGATTTCTCCATGTTCTTTATGTAGGCATTTAGTGCTATGAACTTTCCTCAGCACTGCTTTCATAGTGTTCCACAGGGTTAGTTATGTTGTGGTTTCATTTTTGTGAATTCTGGGAAGTCTTAATTTCTTTCTGTATTTTTTCCTTGACCCAGTGATGATTCAGTCAGAGCTTTGTTCAATTTCCACGTAGGCTTTCTACAATTAGTGTTTTTGTTTAATTCTAAATTTAAGTGATTTGATAAGATACATCGGTTTATTCCAACTTTTTTGTATCTGTTGAGGTTTGGTTTGTTACAGAGTATGTGGTCAGTTTTAGAAAAGGTTCCATGAAGTGCTGAGAAGGTAATTTTTTGAATGGAATGTTCTATAGATGTCTGTTAAGTGCATTTGAATCATAACATCTGTTAATTCCCTTATTTCTCTGTTAATTTTCTGTTTCACAGACCTGTCCATTGGTGAGAATGGTGTGTTGAAGTCTCCCACTATTAGTGTGTGGCATTTGATGTGTGATTTAAATTTTAGTAATGTTTCTTTTACAAATGTATGCCCTTGTATCTGGGGCATAGATGTTCAGAATTGAGACTTCATCCTCATCTATTTTTCCTGTGATGAATATGTAATGTCCTTCTCCATCTCTTTTGATTAATTTTAGTTTGAAGTCTATTTTGTTAGATATTAGGATAGCTCCATCTGCTTGTTTCTTAGGTCCATTTGGTTGGAAAATCTTTTCCCATCATTTACTCTAAGTTAAAGTCTGTCTTTGAGGTTTAAGTGTGTTTCTTGTATGCAGGAGAAGGATAGGTCCTATTTTCATACCTGTTCTATTTGCCTGTGTCTTTTTAGAGGTGAATTGAGTCTATCGATATTAAGGGATATTAATGACCAGTGATTGTTAATTCTTGTTATTTTTGGTTTTGTTTTTGGTAGTGTTTGTGTGTTTCCTTTTATTGGAGATTGCTGGTATGAGTATCTATGGCGTGTGTTTTCATGGGTGCAGCTAAGTTCTGTGATTTAGAGTTTTTCTTCTAGTACTTTCTGTAGGGCTGCATTTGTAGATAGGTGTTGTTTAAATCTGGTTTTGCCATGTAATATCTTGTTTGCTCCATCTATGGTGATTGAACGCTTTGCTCAGTATAGTAGTCTGGGCTGGCATCTGTGGTCTCTTAGAGTCTGCAGCACATCTCTCCAGTACCTTCTGGCTTTCAAATTTTCCATTGAGAAATCAGGTGTAATTTTATCAGTTCTGCCTTTTTATGTTACATGGATTTTTCCTTTGCAGCTTTTAATATTCTTTCTTTATTCTGTATATTTAGTGTTTTGATTATTATATGGCAAGGGCAATTTTTTGGTCCAGTCTATTTAGTGTTCTGTAAGCTTCTTGTAACTTCATAGACATATCCTTCTTTAGGTTGGGAATTTTTTTTTCTATGATTTTATTGATTATATTTTTTGTACCTTTGAGCTGGAATTCTTCTTCTTCTTTTATTCCTATTATTCTTAGGTTTGGTCTTTTTATGGTGTTCCAGATTTCCT
Organism: Microtus ochrogaster; assembly: GCF_000317375.1. Taxonomy (NCBI): domain Eukaryota; kingdom Metazoa; phylum Chordata; class Mammalia; order Rodentia; family Cricetidae; genus Microtus; species Microtus ochrogaster. Next base: position 14,188,362 of record NC_022026.1, read on the forward strand.
GGATGTTTTGTGTTAAGAATTTGTTCGATTTAACATTTTCTTTGACTGATTGGACTATTTCCCTTATTGTATCTTCAATGCTTGAGATTTTTTTCTTCCATCTTTTGAATTCTGGCTCCAGTGATCACTGATGCTGCAGGGGATGGTGGGGGTGGGTAGCAAGGATGCTACTGCCTAGTCACTGGGTGTGCAGTAGGTCTACATGTCAAATATTAACACAGTAAAAGGTGTAATAATAGCTAGCAATTGCTATTTACTAGTAAATGAATGATGAATAAGTTTTTTGTGAGCTGATAGATGACTCAGAGTGTAGCACGGTTAATAAAAACCCAGAGACAGATATTGGGCTTCAACCTGAAGGTCAGAAAAACAAAACAACCAGTCACTGGCTCTTGCCTCTACCTCAGTCTGAAATGGCGATTCCGTCTCCAGGAATTCTCAAAATGAGACTGTGTGTGAGAGCTGTCTCCTCCCATTTTCTCTAGGGCTGGGATTAAAGGCATACACCACTACTGCCTGGTTTCTACGGCAAACTAGTGTGGCTACTGGGATTAAAGGTGTATGTCACCACTGCCTGATCTGTAAGGCTGATCCATGCAGTTGTTTTATTCTCTGGTCTTCAGGAAAACTTTATTTATTAAAATACAAATAAAATATCACTACATCAAAGTTAGCTCTCATAATTCACTTTATTAGTAGAGATATCCTATTTCTAAATTTCTTGTGCTATATTCCTTAAATCACACAGAGACAGACATGTAGGAAATTCTCTGCATATGTACTCCTGATGAAATTTGCAGTTGTGACTCTAATAATAATAAGTATGTGCTCTAGTCTCACACCCACATCTGTTAGTCTTCCTGTTTTCCTCATCTCCAGGCCTCTTCTTGATCTTAGATGCTATAATTTCTACATGTACTCATAGTTTAAATGGGACCCCACCCAAATAGTCTACTTTATAATGCATTGTTTTGGCAAGAATATAAAGAAAATAACACACCACTTTTGTCATTGTGAATGTGCTTGTGAACTTCCTTAAAACACATGCCAAGCAGTTGATGCTTTCAAAATATTGCACATCTTTTTACAGTATGGTTATGACAGAGAGGAAAAGATTTCTCATGGTGTAGCCTCTCTGCTTTAAGATCAGCAAGCATAGCCCAATCAGGTATTTCTTTTTTTTCTCTTCTTCTTTCAAGACAAAGTTTCACTGTAACTTTGGAGCCTGTCCTGAACTTGCTCTGTAGACCAGGCTGTCCTAGAATTCACAAGATCTGCCTGCTCTGCCTCCTGAGTGCTGGGATTAAAGGCATGTGCCACCATCATCCTGCCAGTTATTTCTTACTGGTCTCCTGTAATAACCTCAACTGTCTGTAGTCATATGGCAAACTGGGTTTCACAGAAAATTATGAAGACTAAAAAGAACACGAGGGCGTGGTATAGGAGGTTCTTCTTTTTGTGTGTTGCTTTCATTGGTTGAATAAAGAGACTGCCATGGCCTTTTGATAGGGCAGCCCTTAAGTGGGCAGAGTAGACAAAACAGAATGCTGGGAACAAGGGAATGTGCCAGACACCATGAAGCCCTGGCCCGAGACGGACATAGGTTAGAATCATTCCCGGTAAGCTCCTCGTGGTGCTACACAGATTATTAGAAATGGGTTAGATCATGATGTGAGAGTTAGCCAATAAGAGGCTAGAGCTAATGGGCCAGACAGTGTTTAAATGAATACAATTTCTGTGTAATTATTTCAGGGCTAAGCTAGCCAGGTGGCGGGACACAGCCTGCTGCTCATCCTACAACAGATTGGTGCTGCTCATCCTACAACAGACTAGAAAGAACACCAGGGTGCCCTTGAAAGGAGAAGAGAAACAAAACCTAAAGCTATGCACATATGAAGTCCTCTTCTGTAAAAGTTCTTTCTATTATATAATATATTAACTTTCTCAGCCATCCACAGCTTACAAGTCTTTATCAAGTGATTATTGAAAGGGCACAGTACTATAAGGAACCTGTGGGAAGGGAAAGAAGAATTTCAGAAGCATGATATGTTGAGTTTATTTAGTGTAGATTTGTGTGTTAGTTATGCTTCTTTAGAAGAACAGAATTTACATCTATCTATCTATCTATCTATCTATCTATCTATCTATCTATCTATCTATCTACCTACCTACCTATCTAGGGAATTTGTTCTAATGACTTACGGGCTGTGGTTCAACTATTTCAACAATAGCTGTCTACCAATGGAATGTCCAAGAATCCAGTACTTGTTCAGTTCACAAGTCTGGATGTCTCAATTGGTCTTCAGTATGCACTGGAATCCTAAAGAACTGGGATCTAATGCTAGTTAAAGAAAGACATACTATGGAGAGGGAAAGCAAGCAGCCAAGAAGAAAGAACTTCCTTCTTTCATGTCCCTTGTAGGCTTCCAGCAGAAGATGTGGCCCAGGTTGAAGGTGGATCTTTTCACCTCAAAGACCAAAATTAGAAGTAGGTCTCCCACTTTGAATGATTTAAATTGATAATAATCCCTCACAGATGTGCCCAGCCATTCGGTTTTAGTTGGTTCCAGTTGTAGTCGAGGTGACAACAAAGAATAGCCATCACAATTCACTTTGATAGTCTTAAGGATAGTGTTCACAAGGTATCTTTGGTGACATTAAAGTTGCTCTTGCACTTTCTGACTGTTTTCTTTTTGTGGTACTATAACATAATACTTGAGACTGGGTAATTTACAAAGGATGGAGATTTATCCTCAGTTCTGGAGAATAATAAAGTGTGGTAGCTTACAGCTCATATTGTCTGATTCCAAGATGACACATGTCTTTTCTTGCGTGGAGTGTTGTATGTGTTGCTGGTTCACCTTGGCTGAAAAATTCTCTCCTAGACAGAGGAGGGATGTTGTGGGGGCGTTGTTTATTTGTTCCCGGCTGCCCAGACATGAAATAATCACATAGAAACTATATTATTTGCAATACTGTTTGTCGAGTAGCTTAAGCATATTTCTAGCTAGCTATTATATCCTAAACTAACCCATCTCTATTAATCTGTGTATTGACGTGGCTGTGGCCTACTGGCAAAGTTCTGGTGTTCTGTGGCAGAGGTATCTGTCTCCTGTGGGGTGGCTACATGGCTTCTGCCTGACCTCGCCTACTCTCTATACATCTCTGTTTGTATTTCATGCCTGACTTTACTCTGTTAAGCCCATTGACTGAAAGCAGCTTTATTTATTAACCAATAAAAGCAACACATATGCAGAAGGACTTCCCATCCCAGAGGGAGGTTCCTGAAGGTCATGAAACTTACAGGAAACTTAAAAGTCTCAGGAAGCACAGGAAACTCACAAGATTCATGAGGCCCTTCCCTGAGGTTATATAAGCAGCAAGTGATCACTTTTGAGTGGAGTAGCTGAACTTCAGGGAACTGTAGAGATGCAGCTTTCTGTGACTTGTCACCCATGCCTGGGTGAGCTTCATGGTGTTGTAACTGCCAGAGACATCTGTGTTTCTTAAAGTAACATCAATAAAATCCATTAGTTTACCAAACTGGACCTGAATGGAATAGTTTCCTTGATCTGTAATTGATTTTTATCTGAGATGGGTAGAGAGAGCATCCCCGGGGAAAGTATTTCAGCAGGGAGAAATATAACAGGAGAAAAAAGAGAGAAGCAAACCTGCTACCACAAATTCTTCCTGCGGTAACTTTAATTCATTGATAAGGACTTGAACCTTATGACCTAAACAGTGTCCACTAGGTCCCATCTCTCACTGTGGAGATCAGGTTCTCAATATATGGATTCTGGGTGACACACCGAGAACACTACTAAAATTCCGCGAGAAGCTGAGAGACATGAATCGCACAGTGCCAAATGCTGGTCTGGGAAGACATAAAGTACATGAAACCGTCTGCTCTTTTATCCCAGACTGCTAGCCTTTCTTGGTGAATCATCACTGTCCGCCACATAATCATCATTTTTAACAAAGTCTTTGGCCTCTAGTTTCCACTTATTTACTCCAATCTTGTCTAATTTCAACACAATAACCAGAGTTGCTCTTTGAATATGAAAAATACTATACACTCATGTTGATAACAGCAGTATTTACAATCAGGAAGGTATAGAACCCAAGCAAATGGATAAAAACAATGACATATAAATATGTAATGTGATGTTATCTTGCCATAAAGAGGAACGAAATCTAGGCATATGGAATAGCATGGATGAGTTTTGATGGCATTATGCTAAGTGGACTTATAAGCCAGGGACAAAGGAAGGCTAAGCACGGAGTGACTTTTATAAGGGTTAGAGAGTAATCAAATTCACAGACTAAGAATTGAATGGTGGTCGCCAGAGACTGGGGGATGGAATGGGTGGGTATGGTATTTGAGGTATCTAGTTTTAGTTTGGGAGGATGCATGATGTTGATGATTGGGCAACTCTGTGAATCTACTGAATGCTGCCAAACTGTACACTTTTAGTTATTTATTTGCTTATTTAATGTGTGTGTATGTGTGAGCACACACCCGTGTACACACAACATGGCACACACTCAGAGGTCAGAGGACAATCTGTGGGAATCAGTTATTTCCTTTCACCATAGGTGTCCCAGAAATGAAACTCAGATTGTCAGGCTCGGCAGGAGGGCAGTTGCCTTTACACTCTGAAGCACCTTATCATTCTTTCTTTGAGGCAGATTTTAACAGACTCAGATTCACCCATGTGTTGCCACCCAAATGACCCAATGCTTTAGCTAATAAAATGTGTGTGGCACCAAACACTGACATATTCAAATAACCAATAACATTCTGGTTGCATAAGTATTTGATTCCTTGAAAAAAAAAAACACAAGTGTTTTTGGTGGAGTTACAACCATGTAGCAAGAAGTAACCAGGCATTTTTGGTCTGGTCTAATTGTAGAGTCTCCATCTCCTGCAGGATGAACTCCATTTAGGGAAACTGGCCAGACTGTGCATAAAATGGAAGTGACACTAGTAGAAAATTACAAATAGGTTCATGCCCATTATGAAAATGAGGCAACCTAGGTATGTATTTAAAAATCAATACTTAATATAAAATACAGGTAGAGCCAGGTGGTGGTAGTGTACAACTTTTATCCCAGCATTCCTGAGGCAGTGGCAGGCAGATCTCTGAGTTCAAGGTCATCTTGGTCTACACAG